>NW_026889756.1:6097500-6182500 GCF_033153115.1 Saccostrea echinata | reverse complement strand
AAGTGAGGAACTATATTTTGTGGCGGAAGGTTTTTTTTAGAAGAAAATGATCATTTTTTCTCTTTCGAAGTATTCAAAGTATGTTAGGTTTGGATTCCTATTTTTACATGCAGTCTGCACACATAGTTATTTTGTGCAGTGTACTGTTTTATACTGGTCCTAAATTATCTATTAAATAAACTGTCACGAATTCTATCATCATATTTGATAAATATAGCAAATATATTGTGGAAATGAAGAAAAAAAATAGCCCTAATTTAAGCTTAGAATTAGTACTTTTTTAGTAATATCTAAAAATTAACATCACAGACCCCCACTTTTAATTTTCTTTTCTGAATATATACGATACTTTTAAC
This sequence comes from Saccostrea echinata, assembly GCF_033153115.1. Taxonomy (NCBI): domain Eukaryota; kingdom Metazoa; phylum Mollusca; class Bivalvia; order Ostreida; family Ostreidae; genus Saccostrea; species Saccostrea echinata. The sequence goes on along the minus strand of NW_026889756.1, from coordinate 6,182,144 downwards.
CAATCTTTTTAAATTCAGTAAAATGTCATTACTTTCAAATGATTTTTTTGCTTGTTAAATTTTAATGCCAGAAAAATGAAAATGTTTGAGTGCAAAAAGGTCAAATAATTGAACATGCGGAGTAATTCGAAAATTTGTTCGTTGTTACAAATTTTAATGTGTCTATTTAAGATGAAATAAGACTGTGTTTGTTCACCATAATATATTTGAACAAAAAATATTGAAGGAAAAACTCTAAAAATTGATTTATGTGTAAGACGTATTTACAGTGCAAAAAGGTCAAACTAAATGCTCTGTAGCGCCAAAAGAAGCGCATTGACCCCCATTTTTTGTTTTGATTTTTAATAAAGCTATGTGTATAAATTCTAAAAATATACTTGATAAAAAATTCTCATTACTTTTGATGGCAGGATCCAACCTCCTTAAGTCCTTCTCCGTGTTAAATCTGAGGTCTGTAAGATGCTGGAGATGAGTTTAACTTCCGTTAAGGCGTTATCGGCGACCTCACGTTTTGCGCGGAAGCCATTTTGAAATTGTAAAAAAGGAAACAAAACGGACGATTCGGATAATTCTGGACCGATTGAACCGAACCGCGATATCAGTTTAGCGTATCGTGAATTGAACCGTGGAAAAATATACCGCGATATACCGTCAAACGGTTTATCGTTGCACCCTTAAATGTCAACAAATTACATGTAATTTGCTAGTAGAGTGCACATGTACCAAAAATGCACCTGGGGTCTCCCCAAATTTTGGCTTGTTTTTCCAAGATTTGGGCCTCAGTTGCACCCATACAACCCACCCCCAGGCCCGAGCGAGCAGGATAAAACACCCAGTAGTCTGTAAATCAATGCATGCCCTAATGAAAATTCACCAATTGATATGGGGCCATTCATCTTCCCTTTGAGATACACACCTTCTTCTAAGGCCTACTGCTTTTCAGCTGAATTTCCTCTGCAACTGACCACGTGTCTTAGGTTCGCATTTACAACTCTGTATACGACTCTGTATATGATAAGCCTCATAGTTACAAGTTGCACATCATTTTTTTCAGCAAGCACTTTGCTACACTGCAAATGTGTCCCATAATTATTCTAATCATTTTTCTACATAAAATATCACATCAAACAGGGGATATCTCAATTTTTTAAGAAATTTGACCGGGTCTTTAGTACGAAACTATCCCCTGCCACCTTTAACTTTCAAAGTTTGCTTTTTAACTAAAATAACTTTCCATATTTAGAAAGTGCAATCAATTCTGAGTAAAAATATACTAAATATGTCTTATTTCAATGAAAAATAAAAACGTTAGAGGCAAATAAGTGACCCCACCAATTGTCGGTCAACCACCTTAACCCCATATTCTTTGTGTTACTTCAAAAATGACCAACTCCTACAATCCAAAAGAATCTATTTCTTATCCAAACAGTGTTTAATGGTAACTTTGATCAATTTCAAATGCAGCTACATATAAAAAATTCAATAAGAATTGCATGCCTTCATGAAATGTACTCACATGAAACACATACTCTCCTATTTTTGATGTTTTGAGAAATCCCATTTTACCTCTTAATTGCTTGAATTTATACATCTATAGCTTGTTTCCAAAAAGAAAACCTAATCAATTTTTCAGGATATTTATTGTAATTTCCAAACCCCCTCTTGCATCAAAGGTTCAAGAAGAAGTGTCCTGAAAATTGCAGTTATCTACCCTGCCCCTCCAACCATTACCTGATTCTATAGAAAATATACTGTGGAAATCTGATTTTACTGACTGTCCTTTTTCTGAGTATATTTCCATTCAATTTCAATGTACCTGAGTGATCAAATACATGTATTTGATTCCCCTGAATAATTAAAGTGATCATCCTGTCCTTACTTGGCATTTGTGAGTAAATTTCAGGTGTTTAGTAGAATCCAATAATTACATGAAAATGTACATATTTCTGATATTTTGTTCATTAAATATGCAAAAAGACCATCTGTTTTGTTATAATTTAAAGAAAAATATATAATCTATATGAAAATAATGAAAAGTTTAAGTTCTATCACATTATAGAAGACAAATGAGGGGGAAAGTGAAGGGGAGGGGGGTATTATTTTTTATGTAATTATCAATAGTAAGATGGGTCTAATTTGAAAAAAAAATTAAAGCACAGCAATTCTTTGAATAAATGTGGTTCTGTGAACTGATATTTTTTGCATACTGACTCATTCTTTTCTCAAAATGATGATATTTAGTGAAAATACATGTAAAAAAGAGTAAGTTTATAATTTGTAATTTCAGTGATATGGCAATAACTGAGCCCCTTTAATTTTAATTAATACTAAGTGATTGCATCAAAATTTGATAAAATATATGTGACAGTGCCCAAACTATTATTTTCAAACAAATAAATTTTTCTCAGACAAAAATTGCCTTACTCTGTTAAGATTTGTTATGCTGATGCTTCAAACTCTTTGAAAATGTGTACTGGGAAAGGTTTACCCCCCTTGTGTTTAGGTCTCTCTACCTAAATGAATAAGAGTCAAATAAAAGAAATATGGTGAGTTTTGAAAATGGCATACATCAATAAACTTATTTAGAGAAGAATTTACGATGGCCGATATCAGACTGTCTAAAATAAAATACACGGCCTATAATTTTGTCTTTTGTACATGTACATTTCTTACATGTACAAAAATATAAAAAGTTACAATTTCGCGAAAAGACAAAATGTACATATACATTTCTTTAAATTTGTACATGTACAGACAAAAAAATCTGTAGCAGGTGCATTTAGCATATGCAATCATTAATTTGTTTGAAAGATTTATTTGCGTGTTTCATCTTTTAAAACCAATGACCAGTATTTTGATAATTTGGATTTCAGACCTTTTTTTTTTTTTTTTTTTTTTTTTTTTTTTTTTTTTTTCACATTTATTTCCCAGACCTATAACATTAAAGATGATATATAGGGCAGCTACCAGGGATGGGGCCCTGACTAAGCTCCCTCTATAACAATATATAATAATAATCCCTACAGCACCACGCAGGATGCTAAATATCTAAATCTTAATACAATGTCTCACATAATGTATTCATATCATACATTCAATATGTATATTAATTAAATTGTATAACATATAAAAAAAACCCCAAAAAACAGAGAATATTTATCCGGAATCAATTTTGGTTCTAAATTTCTTGTTCGTATTTGCAATCCGGTGCGATTCATGAATGTATTGCAATATATTGAATAAATGGGAAAACATACATGGAGCTTAACTTAAATCTGGATTGTGGAAAACAGGTAACAGTTTCTCGAATTCTGTTAATACAGTTAACGTTAAATTCATATCTCCCTTAAAATTGCGTTTATCATTTTTTAACAATTGAAAAATTAATTTCATTTCTTTCGTGAATGCTTTTTGGAGCAATGAGGTAGTTATTTTTTTATTTTCATACTTGATACTGTTTCTTGTTTTCCATATTGACCACTTATATATATAAATCAAAGTGTTAACACATATTCGAACGTTTTTCGGTTCACTGGCAAATCCCAGTAGAAAAGTACATGCATCAAAATTGATTGAATCCTTTACAGGTATTAGTAAAATTATTCTTTGTACCAATTCTAAAACTGGTTTGACGTGTTTACATTCAAAAAATAAATGCTTCTGGCTCTCAGTGTTTGCTTTACAAAAAAGGCATTTGCCATTTGATAAACCCATTATACGACCTTTGATTCTTGGGTCACACTTTGTTATTAGAGCATTCGGTATTTCCTTTGTTTTCTTGGTTTTATGTAGTGTTATGACTCTGTTTAAAGCCAAGGATTCATTAATAATTGGGTCAGTCTCAGTTACCTCCTATTCTCTGTTTGAAGGTGTGATCTGAACTCAAGAAGTTCTTTTATATACCGCTATAGATTTTTTTGTCTGTACATGTGCAATTTTAAAGAATTGTACATGTACATTTTGTCTTTAAGCAAAATTGTAACTTTTTATATTTTTGTACATGTACAAATTTCAAGAAATGTACATGTACAAAAGACAAAATTATAGGCCGTGTAATTTTATTTCAGACAGGCTGATATCGGCCATCGCAAGAATTAGACTAGATTACATATTTCTGAAAATTGGTGTTTTCTTGAAGGTGGCAGAGGATAGTTTTTTTTTAAATGCCAAACATGTGCCGAGGAGGTACACACATACATGCGATCCATAAAAACATGTACATGGGGACAGTTTTCCAGGGGCTAATTAATTACACTTCATATGCCCATGGCTCACAAATTATGTCAACAAATTACATGTAATTTGCCTAGTAGAGTGCACATGTACCAAAAATACACCTGGGGTCTCCCCAAATTTTGGCTTGTTTTTCCAAGATTTGGGCCTCAGTCATACCCATACAACCCACCCCCAGGCCCGAGCGAGCAGGATAAAACACCCAGTTGTCTGTAAATCAATGCATGCCCTAATGAAAATTCACCAATTGATATGGGGCCATTCATCTTCCCTCTGAGATATACACCTTCTTCTAAGGCCTACTGCTTTTCAGTGAATTTCCTCTGCAACTGACCATGTGTCTTAGGTTCGCATTTACAACTCTGTTTATAAGCGTCATAGTGACACCTACATGTTGCACATCATTTATTTCAGCAAGCACTCTACTACACTGCAAATGTGTCCCATAATTATTCTAATCATTTTTCTACATAAAATATCACATCAAACAGGGGATATCTCAATTCTTTAAGAAATTTGACCGGGTCTTTAGTACGAAACTATCCCCTGCCACCTGAACAAAAAAACCTGCTTGAAAAACATGCAATAAACAAACTAAATGATCACATATTTTGTAAGTTTTTCTTTGGGAAAACTTCCATTACATTTTGGGAAAATACAGGCATATTTTCAATTGGGACTGGGGCCGAATTTCGGCCCCAAGTCGGCTCTAAAAAAATCACTGACTGCACATTTTATCTATATACAGAACATCAAATGCTCGTATTTATCCTTTCTTTTCCTGCTGCTAGTACATGTACCCGTTATTGATTTCTTACCTGAAGCCATTTGAATGTGTCTTGTCAGTGACCCGTGATTGTTAAACAATTAAAGTGTAACTCATAAAAACAAAAATTTTAATTATGAGATTTTTTGCATTCAATCAATACAATTTAAAAATGATTGATATTAATATCAGAAAGAAACACCTTTGAATTATGCTCATAACCATTCCCCAATTTACATGTATTTATAAAGTTTTATTATTCTTCATTAATTGGTAGTTGCATTATATGAGATCTGAGATCTTACGAAATTGCAGGTTGAAACTTTACAATTTGGATCCGACATCTTTTAAAGTATGCCAATGCATGTTTGTCGAACAACAAAATTCCTTTGAACAATTAACAAAGACTGGTTAAGCCTTTCCCTGAGTTTGAACACTGATACGTTAATAAATGAACCATGTGAACTGAGCAGATCCATTTTTTTTTACATTGAATTTAAGAGTATCAAATTTTAAACGAACAACCGACTTAACAAATTTTAGTCGATAGTCAATATGATTGAATGATAGTCGAGGACTTGAATATTCATTGACACCCCTAATGAAACCATCAAACAGAGTCACATTTTCCGTGTATTATTTGTAAAAAGTACTCTATTAAATAAATGTTTCCATGCAGTCAATTTTGAGGATGTAATTACAAAATATAATATAAATAGGGATTAGTTTTTTTTTTTTTTCATGATTTCACAAAGGAAATGCACATAACTTATACATGTAAAAAATTTATTAGGGATGGCAATGGTCAACTGGGTAACCATCTAATCAGTCAGAAATATAGTAACTGGTTTAGTATGGGATGACGGGTTATGATTTTCATAACCGGTTAGTCGGTATTTTTTGTATAATATGTACTTTTTAAATAATATACCAGTATACATATTTTTTTTTAAAAAAAATTACCACTTAGATCATGTAGATAGCATGTGTAAAACTAGTCTCATTCAAGCAGATGCTCAACTGTCTCCATAAACTCCTGCTCATTGGAGTTTATGGAGACAGACAAGCATCTGCTTGAAGGAGATTAATTAAAAACTGAAAAGTTGCTATCGACTTATTAAATTATTCACAATATACAGCCACTGTGAAAACAAATCCCCATTATTTTGTCATTACAGTAAAACATGCTTATAAGTGCCAGGGACAAATAATTTTGATTCATTATAAATGTATTCATTTTTCAGTTTAGTTTTCAGTATGTTTTAAAACCACAGGGAATGAAAATCACTTCACTATATGCTTCAATTCCTTATTTAAGTCTGTTCGCAGTAAGCGCGTTTTACTGTATAACCCAAATACCACTCTAAGTTTACATACCCCATTCATAAAAAATTCTATTTTCTAATTTCAAGAACTAATTTTTTACTAAACAATGTTTTACATGGTAATTAATCTAGTTCATTATCTGTAATGGTAGCCTAGTTGTTGGGCATTCATTTTGTAATCAGGAGGCCTGGGCTTGATTCAGAGTCATTTGCTGTGTCAAACCTAAGACATAAACATATAGGTAATGAAGGTTCCTTCACCAAGCGCCCAGCATTAGAATGAAAGTCAAAGGTTTTTCAGATGAGACCTTAAAAACCTCACAGTAGATGTTGGGACAATAAAGAACCCTCACTGCTCAATGGGCCTTAGTGCCAAGTATTAAGGTTTATGTTTGAAGCCCTTCACCAGTATGTGGTAATGTCTCTATACGAGAGAAAAATTCTCAAGTAAGATGTAAAACAACACACAATCAATCAAAGTATCAGTAAGAAGCTAATCCTTACGTCGCAGGTTCGAATCCCACAGCTGGATGTGGAGATAGGTTCCTCGGATGAAACCGTATGAACCGAGGTTCTGTGTCACAGAAGGTGCTGGCACGAAAAAGATCCCTCACTTCCCAAAGGCCATAAGTGTCAAGTACAGGTCTATATTTGCAGGCCTCCACCAGCAAGTGGTGGCATAATAATATGACTAAAAAAAATTTGAAGGGGCAATAAACAAAACACAAATCAATCCTGCAGTCTTATCACAGAAATAATTCAAACTTTTATGTATAAATATATTTCCAAATTTCTTTTGCAATTTAACTGAGTGACATTTTTGATATTTTCCAATAATAATAAACATTTACTAACTGGGTTCGAGGGCAACATGTGTTTTGTCGAACCCAAGAACCAAACTGTTTGCCTGAGGCCATTAGGCCGAAGGGAAACAGTTTGGTTCAAGGGGTCAGCAAATTGCATTTTACCCCGAGAACATGGTCAATAAATGTTTTGTTATATCTTTTACTTTTTTTTTTGTTTGACATACATGTATTTTGTAGTGGCTTCCATACATGTGACAGAACTGAAAAACCACAACTGGAGATTTGAAATTTTTCTGCTGGAGTTTGGGTCTCAAAGCTGGAGATTTTTTATCGACATTTTTTTCAAATCGCTAAAGACCATCCAACCCCCTAAATTCAGGAAAAAATACCTTCTCCCAGTTTATTACTTTACAAATTTTATTTTATTAAGTTGTTGTCTAGTTTTAAGAAAAATATGATAAAGTTTTTATTCAAATGAAATGAAATTCAGTATTCAAAATAAATTGGTGAAATTACATGCTCTCATGCATTTAAATATAAGGAAAAGCAATGGGGATTTGACAATGTCATGTCAGGGCTAACAGACAGAGACAGAACCATAAAATAGATAACATACTTCAGTGTTTGTGCGTACATTTATACATTTGCTGGCATATACATGTAAACATCAGTGCTGTAAGCAGCTGTTAAATTTTAGATAAGAAAAATTCTAACCTTCATTTCCATGGTCCACGCCAATCATATATTAAAATGTCACCGTGAACTCTTTCATCACTCGCTACATTTATCACAGAAAACTCCGACACAAGACTGTTCATCGCTGTTAATGTGATCGTCAGAATTTCCTCGTAAACAATTTGCGCAAGAATATATATATCCCTTTAAAACTAATGCTCCCTGTACGCAACCAAGGATTTTATGTGCTTCGAAGATGTGGATTAAACCTGCATGTCTACATACGGCTGGTACGTTAAGAAAATGTACAACTGTCAATTTCACATATTTTCTTCTCATTTTCTGTCTGTAATTCCGACTTGCATGGCTACTTCCGGGGACGTACTAAAGACTTGATATACTAAAGAACCTGATATTCGACCTGATGATTTTTCAAAAAATAAAATAATCAGATTGAGTGTTATACCTGATTTATTTTTTAAAAATTATTGATTATGAAGCATTATGCTATACTAAACTACACTTTTTTAAAATATTTGCCAACATAGCATCAGATCAAATCACGTTTTCCGTATATCGGGTCTTTAGTGTCTTCTTCCCACAATGCCGCTCGTGATTGTTTACATCTAGGTTACAAACAAGAGGCCCCGATTAGGACTCTTTCTATACGGATGCATTTGTAAATGTTGATTTACCTTTACTTGTGTAAATAACTTGCATTTATAAACGATTTAGATAACAGAAAACAGAGAAATCGAATCAAAACAATTTATTTAAAACACAACAACTATCTAAAACCGTACAAGCATGTGTTACGATGCCCTAAAAGGCGTGGCTGGTTTGTAGACAACTTGTTCCTGTACGATTCTCGAATAATTATTATATAAAATAGAATAAAATATAGCACGGAGCTTGTTTCTCTTTATACCACATGACAAGATTTAATATGTTAGAAATTATGTCATTCAAACTTTTTCATAATGTTTTAATATTTTTAGCTATCCAAAAAATACTTTTATGACCTGCTGTCCCCTGAATATAGGGGCCAGTCCCTTTTTCTTGATGTTATCTGAAAGCTCTCGTTATTACACGCAACTTTCATTCTATATCTCTTACCAAATTTTTATCAGTTTAAAAGTTATTAAACAAAAAGCAGCAAAATTTCATGGAAAAATAATTCCTAAAACTTGCCGTCACATAGCTTCCAAACTGAAAATAATTAGCCTACAATTTTAATGTTCTGCGCATCTGCAATGTATTAGTTACAAGTTCTCCAGTTTTCATGCAAATATCATGTGTCGTTATTGAGAATTCTACTGGACAAGAGACCCTCCAAATATTGATTAAAGGGCAATAACTCATGAACGGAGGTATATATCAAAAATTTGAAAAAACCGTTTTTAGGCAATAATACATTGTATCTACCCTGAAAGTTTCATAGCAATCGGACAAAAGGTCTCCGAGAAATCGCCTGCTGAAAATCGGCGGGAAAAAAAAAATAAAATAATAATAAGAAACAGTAGAATAACAGTAGGGTCTTCCGAAGGAAGCTCGGAAGACCCTAATAATAAGAGTGAAAAAGAAACCTAAGAATAACAAGAAGGTCTTCCGCTGAAGACGGAAGACCTTAACTAGAAACTCATTGCGAGCAATGAGAGGTCTTCCGTCCGATTCTGGAAAAAAAAAACAACGAAGATTCAAGCTGAAAAAGTGATAAAAGAAATTCAGACATCCTGGAGATTTAACCCTGGTCGTCAGCGTAAAAATCCAACGTGCTAACCATTAACCATTCACCTTTTTGCATCACTTCCTGTCACGATCGGAAGTAACGGTGATACAAGATTTTCTCACGATTCAAATAAACTGATGACTGACTATCAGTCCTTAAAGCTTTAAACTTCAGTCCTTTATTGTCGCCGAGCAATATTGTGAGAACAAATTCTAATTTTGAGGTCAGGTAAACACGCGACCGGAAGTGAATTTTATAAAAATCTCTGACATTTCTCTAGACATTTGCAGTATCTACAACATACATAAAATTATTTCAAGTACTTTATCGATAAGCAATATTTATGGGAAAGTTAAATATCAAAATAACGTAGTTTATCTCCTAAAACCGGAAGTTGGCGTTTTTGTTTCCGGTGGAATCAAACGTATTTCAAAACAGTGAAAGAGATGCAATGAAGTTATGCAAGTTTTAATTTAAAAAAAAGAAAAGTTAAAATTTTTGATTTCTTTGATCACTTCCTGTAGCAAGCGGAAGTGACAACTGACGCGTTTAACCCAAATGATTTCGCCTACTTCTCAAGGTCTATTACTCATAAAAACTTGGTGTTTTAATCTTTTACCAGTTTTTGAGATCTCGAGCAGAAATCTTCTCATTTTAAGGACAGGAAAACATGCGACCGGAAGTGAACTTTTGAAAGATATTTAAGTTTACTCTCGACATTTGCAATCTGAATAACATATTTAAAATTCAATTCAAAAACTTTATCTATAAAGAATATTTATGGGAAGGTAAAATACTCAAATGATGTAGTTTTTCTCTTATAACCGGAAGTTGTCGTTTATGTTTCCGGTGGGACGAACATCTTTCGAATGTGCCAAAAATTTGCAATAAAGTTATGCAATTTTTAATTAAAAAAAGAAAAGTTGAAATATTTTCTTTCTTTGATCACTTTCTGTGACGACCGGAAGTGACGGCTGACGCTCTGAACCCAAACATTTTTGCCTAGATCTTAAGGTCTGTTGCTCATATAAGTTTGGTGTCTTAATCTCTAACCGTTTCCGTGATCTTGCTCAGACAACTTCTCATTTTGAGGACAGGAAAACACGCGACCGGAAGTGAATTTTACAAAGATATTTGACCTTACTCTAGATATTTGCAGTCTGAATAACATATTTAAAATTCATTTCAAATACTTTATCAACAAAAGACATTAATGGGAAAGAAAAATACTCAAATTAGGTAGTTTTTCTCTTATAACCGGAAGTTGACGTTTTTGTTTCCGGTGGGACCAACATATTTCGAAACTACACAAAAGATGCAATATTGTGATATAGGAATGAATTCAAAAAAGGAAAGTTGAAATTTTACGATTTCTTTGATCACTTCCGTACACGACCGGAAGTGCCGACGACGAACGAAAAGGCAATTCCACAAATTAAAATGTCACGTTCTATGCTCTCCAATAAGTCTCCAGTTCATATCTTTAACCGTTCTTGAGAACATTCGCGGACAATATTCCATTTAAAAATCAGGAAATTGCCCGTAACTTGGAACCAGAATGGAATTTTCCAAATCTTCCGTGTGATGAACAAACATCATACAATGACTAACTTTTCCTGAAAGTTTCACGTAAAACCACTCAATAGTTTTCGAGAAAACGCCTGCACAAAATTTGGTCAAAATAATAATAATAATAACTAGAAACTCATTGCGAGCAATGAGAGGTCTTCCGTCCGATTCTGAAAATAAAAACGAAAATTCAAGCTTAAAAAGTGATAAAAGAAATTCAGACATCCTGGAGATTTAACCCTGGTCGTCAGCGTGAAAATCCAACGTGCTAACCATTAACCATTCACCTTTTTGCATCACTTCCTGTCACGATCGGAAGTAACGGCGATACAAGATTTTCTCACAATTCAAATAAACTGATGACTGACTATCAGTCCTTAAAGTTTTAGACTTCAGTCCTTTATTGTCGCCGAGCAATATTGTTAGAACAAATTCTAATTTTGAGGTCAGGTAAACACGCGACCGGAAGTGAATTTTATAAAAATCTCTGACTTTTCTCTAGACATTTGCAGTATCTACAACAGACATAAAATTATTTCAAGTACTTTATCGATAAGCAATATTTATGAGAATGTTAAATATAAAAATAACGTAGTTTATCTCTTAAAACCGGAAGTTGACGTTTTTATTTCCGGTGGGACCAACATCTTTCGAATCTGAGAAAAAGATGCAATAAATTGATGCAATTTTTAATTAAAAAAAGAAAAGTTGAAATTTTCGATTTCTTTGATCACTTCCTGTTACGACCGGAAGTGACGGCTGACGCTCTGAACCCAAATGGTTTTGCCTACATCTTAAGGTCTGTTGCTCATATAAGTTTGGTGTCTTAATCTCTCACCATTTCCGAGATCTTGCTCAGACAACTTCTCATTTTGAGGACAGGAAAACACGCGACCGGAAGTGAATTTTACAAAGATATTTGTCGTTACTCTAGATATTTGCAGTCTAGATAACATATTTAAAATTCATTTCAAATACTTTATCTACAAAGGATATTAATAGGAAAGAAAAATACTCAAATTATGTAGTTTTTCTCTTATAACAGGAAGTTGACTTTTTGATTCCGGTGGGACCAACATATTTCGAAACTACACAAAAGATGCAATATTGTGATATAGGAATGAATTCAGAAAAGGAAAGTTGAAATTTTACGATTTCTTTGATCACTTCCGTAAACGACCGGAAGTACCGACGACGAACGAAAAGGCGATTCTGCAAATTTAGAAGTCACGTTCTATGCTCTCCAATAAGTCTCCAGTTCATATCTTTAGCCATTTTTGAAAAAAAGGGGCGACAAAATTTCATTTTAAAATCAGGAAATTGCCCGTAACTTGGAACCAAAATGGAATTTTCTAAATTTTCCTTGTGATGAACAAGGTTCATACAATGACTGATTCTTCCTGAAAGTTTCGTTGAAAACGACTGAATACTTTTCGAGAAATCGCGTGCACAAAATTTTGTCAAAAAAAAAAAAGAATAATAATAATAAGAAGAAGAAACAGTAGAATCACTATCAGGTCTTCCGTGAAGACGGAAGACCTTAATAATAAGAAACAGTAGAATCACTATAAGGTCTTCCGTGAAAACGGAAGACCTTAACTAGGAACTCATTGCGAGCAATGAGAGGTCTTCCGTCCGATTTTGAAAATAAAAACGTAAATTCAAGCTGAAAGGGTGATAAAAGAAATTCAGACACTCTGAAGATTTAACCCTGGTCGTCAGTATGAAAATCCAACGCGCTAACCATTAACCATTCACTTTTTTGCATCACTTCCTGTCACGACCGGAAGTAACGGCGATACAGGATTTCCTCGCGATTTAAATAAACTGATGAGTGACTATCAGTCCTGAAAGTTTTAGACTTCAGTCGTTTACTGTTGCCGAGTAATATTGTGAGAACAAATTCTAATTTCGAGGACAGGTAAACAAGCGACCGGAAGTGAATTTGATAAAAAATCTCTGACGTTTTATTTCCGGTGGAATCTAACATATTTCAAAACAGCGAAAGAGATGCAATAAAGTGACGCAAGTTTTAGTTCAAAAAAGAAAGAAGAGAAATAATATCCTCTGATCTAAAAAATAAAACAGGTTTTGCAATCCTCAGAAATAGTTCTATCATTTAATACTTGCATGTTTAAGATCAGAGGTTACGTCCTATATTAAATATCGGAAAATAGCTTTAAAAATTGGCTGTTTTGTGGAAATTTTCAGGATATGAGGGAAAATGACGCATTCCATGACGTCTTAATGCATAGGCTAGCCAGAAAATTACGTCATTTTTTGATAGATACGCAGTCATCAAAGGCCTATATGATATTTAATGCATTGTCAACTAAAATCAAGCAGTTTCAGTTTTTCTGAAATTCACAGGGCCAAAAAAGGCCCTAAGTGTACATTGTTCTTTAATATTGAAACCACTACACTAGCACAATGTACCAGCCATCATCGATGTTTACCTTGCACTCATTCCCTGAAGTAACGATTGCCAGGCAGGTTATTTTTTTTTCTTATAGTGCGGAATTATAGTATGAAAACTAGCCAGCTAAATTTTCTGCAAGTGCTAGTAGATTTACGTCGGATTTGTAACTTGAGTTTTAACAATAACTGATAGCAGAGAAAATAATCTGTTACTGATAAAAACTAAAAAAAAAACTGTTGTGTTTACTTCCTTTATTCTTTATGCATTCAACTTTCTATTCTATGCAATTCCAAATGCAGACATACACTACAGTCAACGCGGTTTCCGTATTTACCGCGAGTCCTCGCGGTGTGAAATTGATCGCGGTTTAACACAGGTAACTCAGGTAAAACCGCGTGTTCTCGCGGTACGGGTCCTCAACTAATCCACACCATCGCGGTTTGTGTTATCCGTCTCAGGTAAAAAATTATTCTCTTCATGAACGCGAGTTACCTCCCCCGACGGAAAAAAAACACAACAGAACAAGAATGAATAGAAGTAAAAAAAAAAAAAAAAATTAAAAGGATAAAACCAGTCTTAGCAGTTATTTAGGTCTCCCTTTTTATATTTGATTATTTTATCTTTTTTACTTATTTCACACCTCTTTCAAAAATAAAAAAAGAAAGGAATTGAAAGAAAAGGAAAGAAAGAATGCATGATATAGAGACAACTAGATATTTAATTATAAATTGTGTGTTCATTTATTGTTCTTAACTTATTCTTAAATATACATATGCATTAATTTTGTAGATCACAGTTATAGATCATCCGATAACTCAATGATTTAATTGTCAATTGAAAACAACTTTTCCGTCATTTAACCATTTTTAAATAAGTAAAATAGTCGCAATACTAGTATATATAAAAAAAAGACATTATGTTCATGCATGTGATACCCCTTCCTGAATTTACGTTGGTTTTTTTTTTTTTTTTGGGGGGGGGGGGGTAATTTATTTACCTTCAATTACAGGCAAAAAACGTTATTAATAGCTCAGAGAATCTTACAGCATGTGCAAATATACAACATTCGATTTTGAAATTTAATTTACTTTACACTGATAAAATACAATTGGAATAGACAGAAGGTTCTACGTGTCCCCGGGCTAGGTTCGAGTTTGTAGTACGCACAGTCAGAACCTCGGCACTGAAACAGACAGGAAGTGTTATGTAATAGATATACACATACGTCTGCACAACAATAGATTAGATTTCTTAAAGTTGTGATTTACCTGTATTGTATACCTGGACATGCAAAATTTTGCATTCATATTGAATAGGAATCCGCTTCGTAAAACTTGAAATACATCGCAAACTATGAAATAATTTGTCCATTTTATAAGTGGCAAATTATTTTATACAACATTTTCCTTTGATTCAATACAAAATTAAATTCTCAGGAACTATTAGAAAAATGAAATTTCATTCAGAATTCCTCCAGAATTTGAAAGCTTTAAACAAACAGCAAGTTTTATGCATTAATATTACATAGAAAAATAGATTGAATAAGTATCTCATATTCAAAAATCGACGACGATAGGAGAAGGGGGGGGGGGGGGCTGGTTTTAATGAGACGTACTGTACATATTTATTGATTATTTTCTAAAGATATGCTATGTATATTTTGGGCATTCATGAAGTGTGTTGATTAAATAAATATATACAGTATAGTGTAAACATAAACATACAGACAAGTTTCCTGATATGTCCCTCGCCGTTTATTTTAGATTTTTATTCTTAACCCCCATCCCCTCCCACACAAACTAATCCTCATGTTTCTCTACCCAAAATTACAGTGTGTAATTTAACACCCACTCCCTTAAATGATTTTAAAGTTTCTGTTTTGTGAAACCTTTCTCTTTGGTTTCAATAATTACCCTAACAGTCCCAAATTTTTCAAGGTCGCCGACCAATAAAAAAGAAGACTTTTATTGTTATTTTTTTTAATTCTTTATACGAGTATAACGATATTTTTGTGATTTCAGGATTGCGTTTGATCAGTTGATATAACCTACAGTACATGTATGATGGGTGATCAAGGTGTCAAGACCGGCTACTGAAATATGGTCATGTAATACATGCAGTTTTTATGGCTTGAAATCACGGTTAACGTAAAAGGGCTTGATCATCTCGTGAATTTTCCGAGAACCCAAAAATTTATTGTGGGCGACCGATAGGATAAGCTACGCCCCACTGCACACGCTGTGATTGTGTAATACATGTACACGTGTTTGGTCAGTTTCATCTTATTTAGTTCATGACTTCTCTGCTTAATTATCAGCTGAGAACGCAACCATTTAATTCTTTTAGCTTTATAAAAATGACAATCTTTTAGAATAATGAACAGAGCTGTTATCCATTTTTTCATTCCCATAAGTCTAACAAATGAGGTAGTGATCAATATCGTTAATTCAAATATTAGGGATTATTGTAAATAAATAATATTTGAATACGTTGGGAGAGGTATTTTGGCGTGAAATTATGTGTTTTCATTTTTTTTTTTAGTTATAAATACATTGCAATTTTCAATTCGGAAAAAAACCACTGCTGTGATACTGTATGAAAAAACTGTTATGATGAAAAAAGGGCGTAATATAAATCGAATCGATATTTACTACAATAAAAAAAATTATGTTGAGTTATAGATCTCCACAATATAATTCAGGTTACTTATTAGAAACTACAACAATGATAATATTTTGATAGAATAAATGCCAAGTATCATTCAAATATCACCCTTTAGACAGAAAAAAAAAAGATTTTATAAATTATTTCTAGAATTTTAAAGCTATATATGGCGAATCTGAGTTAAAAAAATAAAAATACGAGATTGAGTGTAGATGAACATGATATTTGTTATTTACGTTCAAATTAAAGTTTTCGCCGATTTTGAACTTGAATAACCCCACGTTTCTATAATTAAATTGACTTTTAACTGTCTCTCTGATTGGTATAAAATAAATCAGTTATTGTTTTAAATTTCTAATATCTATAAAACGCGATTGATTTAAATTGTGTAATTTACAGAAAAGTCCTATCTTTATATAAGGCAATAAAACAAATAGAAAGACCTTTTTAATTTTAGTAAGCCTGAACTTATAAAAAATATGCCATCTATGACTTTAACATGTTTAAGCCACATTTAAAAAAAACGATCTTAAATATTCACAATTTAATATCCTTACTTTGACATTAAGGATTATCGACTTCACATTCAGTAAAATACGGTAGAGCACACCGTCACGGTAATCTCGTGTCCCCGCGATCACCGCGATGATAAAACCGCGACGGTGTATCGCGGAAAGGATTAAAACACCATCGCGGGGGCGCGGGAAAATACGGGATCCGCGTTGACCGTAGTGTATCCGTGTAATCTTTTTCTGTACTTCTACACTACTGCATCAGACCATTTGTGAAAGGCGGGTCAAGATACATTATTTTAGCACCAAACGTCACGAGTAAATATTCGCATCTTTTCTTTGAAATGTGTCTTCAATTGAATAAGTGTACGTGATAGCTTCAATGAAATTTTTTAAAAAATATGTTGCTATAGCCTGATTTTCTAGCCTAAGAATGTATATTTATCATACTGTACATATAACATTTCGTATACGGGCAAGTAACATAAAGGCAGCGCTAAGTTTTCTTACACATTTTATATTCCTCTTTACCCCCAAAGTGGACTATTCAAGTTAGTAACATATTAATGAAAAGACTTGAATGTTTTGCAACAAAACACGTCTCGCCATATGACGCTCAAGGAATCTTATACCTATTATGTTCGGTAACTTGCATCTATAAAGGAATATAACCCTACTAAAATCAAAGAAAAATATTGAAAAACGTAAAAGTTGAAAAAATTGACTTTTTTAATTCGCTTCCGGTAGC
The DNA here is from genome assembly GCF_033153115.1 of Saccostrea echinata. NCBI lineage: Eukaryota > Metazoa > Mollusca > Bivalvia > Ostreida > Ostreidae > Saccostrea > Saccostrea echinata. The sequence goes on along the minus strand of NW_026889756.1, from coordinate 6,164,698 downwards.
GACCGGAAGTACTCACGACGCACGAAAAGGCAAACCCGGACATCTAGAAGTCATGTTCTATGCTCTCCAACAATTGTCCAGTTCATATCTTTAGCCGTTCTTTAGATCTCGCGTGGATAAAATTTCATTTCAAAATCAGAAAATGTCCATAACTTTGAACCGGAAACGAATTTTTCCAAAATTCTTTCAAATGTAACAATGGCATTTTATAGCGCATTATCCCTGAAAGTTTGATGGAAAACCATTGAAAAGTTTTCGAGATATTGCGTACACAAGATTTGTCTAAAAAATCTATTTTTAAAATGTAATCGTTTAGAGAATTTTAAAAACAAATTATATATTAAGCATTACAATAAGAGTCTCTATTACCCCTATTAAAATCAAAGAAAAATGTTGAAAAACGTAAAAGTTGAAAAAAATTGACTTTTTTAATTCGCTTCCGGTAGCGACCGGAAGTACTCACGACGCACGAAAAGGCAAACCTGCACATTTAAAAGTCATATTCTATGCTCTCCAACAAGTCTCCAGTTCATATCTTTAGCCGTTCTTTAGATCTCGCGCGGATGAAATTTCATTTCAAAATCAGGAAAATGTCCATAACTTGACACCGGAAGTAAATTTCTCCAAAATTTTTCAAATGTAACAAGGGCATTTTATAGCGCATTATCCTTGAAAGTTTGATGAAAAACCACTGAATAGTTCTCGAGATATTGCGTGCACAAAATTTGTCTAAAAAATAAGAATGATAATAATAAGAAACAGTAGAATCACTATAAGGTCTTCCGTGAAGACGGAAGACCTTAACTAGATACTCGTTGCGAGCAACGAGAGGTCTTCCGTCCGAATAACCATCCTTAACTGTGATATTCTTTGCACGTAAAATTACATATATATCTGCTCGTTGTAAAGACACCTAAAAATTCAACATGGGTCTTTAAAAAGATTTTTTTATTAAAAAAAAAAATAATAATAATAATAAAAAGAGCACAGAATTCACAAAGAGAAAAACAAAGTTCAACATCATTGATAAAGATGAAAACGTAAATTTAAGCAAAAAATTCAGATATAGTCGGGATTAAACCAAGATCGGCTGCCCGCAAAGAGCTAGGTTCACTTTATGCATAAAATGGCCCTGTAGATATACCAATTTATTGACTTACACTTTATGTTCCATTTTAAACAACAAGATAAAGTAAAGACTTAGTGTTTTCATTTCCTATTAAAAATTTTCTCCTTATAGCCAAGGTCTTGGAAAACAGGGCTCCTGAAATTGCAATGTTCTTGAATTTTAATGAAAATAAGTATATTTGAGTACTTTAACAGAAGAGAAATAATATGAGCACACCCTCTGATCTAAAAAATAAAACAGGTTTTGTAATCCTCAGAAATAGTTCTATCATTTTATGGTTGCATATTTAAGATCAGAGGTTACGCTCTATATTAAATATCGAAAAATAGCTTTAAAAATTGGATGTTCTGTAGAATTTTTCTCGATATGAGGAAAATGACGCATTTCATGACGTCATAATGCATTGGCTAGCCAGAAAATTACGTCATTTTTTATAGATACGCAGTCATCAAAGGTCTAAATGATATTTAATGCATTGTCAACTAAAACCAAGCAGATTCAGTTTTTCTGAAATTCACAGGGCCAAAAAAGGCCCTATGTGAACCCTGTTCTTTAATATTGAAACCGCTACACTAGCGCAATGTACCAGCCATCACTGATGTTTACCTTGCACTCATTACCTGAAGTAACGAGTGTCAGGCAGGTTAATCTTTTTTTCTTATAGTGTGGAATTATAGGATGAAAACTAGCAAGCTAAATTTTGTGCAAGTACTAGTAGATTTACATCGGATTTGTTACTTGAGTTTTAACAATAACTGATAGCAGAGAAAATAATCTGTTACTGATAAAAACTAAAAATAAACTTTTGTGTTTACTTCCTTTATTCTTTATGCATTCAACTTTCTATTCTATGCAATTCCAAATTCAGACATGTCCGTGTAATCTTTTTCTGTACTTCTACACTACTGCATCATACCATTTGTGAAAGGTGGGTCAAGATACATTATTTCGCGCCAAATGTCACGAGTAAATCTTCGCGCCTTTTCTTTGGAATGTGTCTTCAATTGAATAAGTGTACGTGATAGCTTCAATGGATTTTAAAAAAAAATATTTTGCTATAGCCTGATTTTCTAGCCTAAGAATGTATATTTATCACACTGTACATATAAAATTTCGTATACGGACAAGTAACATAAATGCAGCGCTAAGTTTTCTTACACATTTTATATTCCTCTTTACCCCCAAAGTGGATTATTCCAACTAGTAACACATTAATGAAAAGACTGGAATGTTTCGCAACAAAACACGTCTCGCCATATGACGCTCAAGGAATCTGATACCTATTATGTTCAGTAACTTGCATCTTTAAAGGAATATTGCCCTACTGAAATCAAAGAAAAATATCATTGAAGTTTATTTTTCTCTCATTTGAAATTGCTATATGTTATTCAATCAACATGAGAAAGTAATAAATTCTACTTTCAAAATACAATTCGGCAACTCTCCAATTTATGATACAATTGCATAGGTATCTAGCTACATATACATTTGTACCAACATGTTTTCCTCATTTTGTCATATAACAATTGCATCTATGCACATTAATTAGTGCAAAATTCAACTGCAAACTCTTTATGAGGGAGTAAAAAGACACGCTGATATTGTGCCGTCACACTCCGCTGCTCTGACGTCGAACGACGTAGCGCCCCCCCCCCCCCCCTTACAGGTAAAATCTTATATTTGAGCCCCAAGAAGTGAGAAAAAATTCGGACATTCTTTGGATTGAATCCGGATCGCCCACATGAAAATTCAACATGCTAACCATTACGCTATCAAACATCATCGTTTAAAATTGAAAAATGATAAATATTAAGAGTATGGGTTAATCAATTTTCAAACAAACTACATATTTAGCATTCTTGTAAGACTCTTTATTTAGCCTATCAACGTCATAAAAAATAATGAAAAACAAAAAAAGTTCAAAAAAATATCCCTTTTTAAATCACTTCCTGTGACGACCGGAAGTGACGACGACACACGAAATGTTTCCATCACACATCTACAAACCAAATTCTATCATACCTGAAAGTTTCAGATTCCTTCCTCTAACAGTTTCTGAGAACATTCATGGACTAGATTTTTAGTGGAAAAAGTGAAAAATCGTAATAATTCCCGACCGGAAGTAACTTTTTCCAAACTTTTTCAATATTTCAAAATGGCATGAGATAACACATCATTCCTGAAAATTTGGCTGAAAAAGAATGAGTAGTTTTTGAGATATCGCGATTTGAAAAGGTCAAAAAAATAAAAATGAAAAATAATAATAATAATAATAGCTAGATGAGATCTCGTTGCAAGCAACGAGTAGGCCTTCCGTCCCATTTTACAATAAGATGTGATGCGATTTTGACCAAGATATTCGTTAAAAGATAATGATGTAAAGACTTCCCTCATTAGATTTCAATCTTTGATTTATATAATATCATCAAAGAGAGATGAAAGAGTTCTGGCCCCTCTGAGTCCTTAATTTAAGGAGTCAGTCCCCTTTTCTTGATATCAAATGAAATAACGTTGTAGAGATATGCTGAATAGAAATATTTGGGCGTCAGTCCTTCATGTCCTTAATTGGGCTGTTTTACAAAAAATTGAAAGGCTGCATATTGTTTAGAACATTATTCTGACGATCCTTTATTCACTATTGATTACAAATTATTTCCCCTTGTCGAGATATAAAGCGTCACAGATTTAGTATTCTGGTCCCTTTTGGCCCCTTATTACGCAATATATGATCTTAATTTTATTATATATAGTTGCAAATTGCTAAGATAAACATTTTTGCTTCAGTAATTGATAACAAAATATTGACAGTTAAAGAGTTATGGATGAAAGACTTTTGGCCCCTCTAAGCCCCTTACTTGGGAAGTCAGCCCCTTTTCCATGATATCGAATCAAAGCTCTTATCATTCTGCACAACTTTTCTTCTATATGTTTTAACAAAATATTTAAAGGTACGAAAATATGAAACAAAACGTCTCAAAGAGCTAGGTTCACTTTATGCATAAAATGGCCCTTTAGATACACCAATTTATAAAATAACACTCTATGTTCCATTTCAAACATCAAGATATAGTAGAGACTTAGTGCTTTCATTTCCTATTAAAAAATTTCTCCTGAAAGTTCAGATATTGGAAAACGGGCTTTATGAAATTGCAGTGTTCTTGACATTTAAGGAAAAGAGGTATATTTGACTGGCTTCCGAGAAGAAAAATAATATGAGCACACTTCTTGATCCAAAAAATAAAATATGTTTTGTAATCCTCAGAAACAGTTCTATCATTTGATAATTACATATTTTAGATCAGAGGTTGCGCTCTATATGAAATATCGCAAAATTGCTTTAAAAATTGGCTGTTTTGTTGAATTTTTTAGGATATGAGGAAAATGACGCAATTCATGACGTCACAATGCATTTACTAGCCGGACAATTACGTCATTTTTGATAGATTCGCAATCACCAAGAGTCTAAATGATATTTAAAGCATTATCAACTAAAACAAAGAAGTTTCATTTTTTCAGAAATTCACAGGGCCTAAAAAGACCCTAAGTGAACCTTGTTCTTTTATGAGATGTTTCTGAGACATTTTTTCGAGCCCTACCGAGCTTCAGCGCCTTTTGCGCTAGAAAGATTTGGACACCCATCTGCACATCTACAAACCTTCCTCAACCTTCACTGAAAATCTTGACTCAATATCTTAAGTCATTTCGGAAGAGTTTCCAGGACAAGCCGACCCTCTGAAAATCAGAAAATCATCCATATCTCACGACCGGAAGTGGCGACATCGACGACGAAAATTTGCGACAAGGTTCAGATGAATATCTATCAGATCTGAAAGTTTGGTGAAAATCGACTGAGCCATTTTCGAGCACTCGTGTGCACAAAATCAGTAAGAAAAAAAAGAATAATAATAGGGAAAAAGAAACCGAACGAAAACAATAAGGTCTTCCGTTGGAGACGGAAGACCTTAATAAGAAACAGTAGAATCACTATAGGTCTTCCGTTGAAAAAGGAAGACCTAACAATAATAATAACTAGATACTTATTGCCTAGGCAATAACAGGTCTTCCGTTTTCTTGACTTTTTTGAGAAAAAAAACACACAATCTTCTCAATAAGATTACTCTAAATAATTAACAAAAGTTATCTCAAGGCTTCCAAAGATATGTAAATACAGATAAAAAGAAACGGAATTACTTTTCTGTTTCGTTTATGTACTTCGTCACGAATGAAAGTGCTCCAAAGGAATAAAATGTTCATTGTACACCTAAATTATTCACAACTGATCATCCCTAAATGTTTCCATGAAAAACTACTCATGTTTGAGACAACTTCCGGTTTTTCGGTTGGCACTTCCGGTGAAAATAATTTGCATGGTCATGGTCTATCAAACATCTGCATTAGCCAAACATTTCTGTAAAAAGAAAAAAAAAATCTTTAAAAAATTCACTTTTTTGCATCGCTTCCTGTCACGACCGGAAGTGACGACAACGTACGATTTTTACATGAAATAGATAAACTGTTGACTGACTATCAGTTCTTAAAGTTTTAGACTTAAGTCATGTACTGTTTTTGAGCAGTTAGGTGAACAAAATCTCAATTTGAGGACAGAAAAACACGCGACTGGAAGTGCATTTTCCTAAGATGGTTGACTTCACACTAGACAATTGCAGTCTCAATATCATACGTAAAAATCATTTCAAAAACTTTATCAATAAGTGATATTTTTGGGAATGTTAAAAATCCCAATTTCATAGTTTCTCTGTTATAACCGGAAGTTGTCGTTTTTTGTTTCCAGTGAGACTAACACATGTAGGAACTGTGAAAGAGATTCAATTATATGATGCAAGTTTTATTTCAAAAGAGAAAAGTTGAAATTTTTGATTTCTTTGATCACTTCCTGTAACGACCGGAAGTGACGGCTGACGCTATCAACCCAAAGGGTTTTGCCTACTTCTTAAGTTCTATTACTCATATAAGTTTGGTGTCTTAATCTCTTACCGTTTCTGAGATCTCACTTTGACAAGTTCTTATTTTACGGACAGTAAAACACGCGACCGGAAGTGACTTTCACCAAGACATTTGACGTTACCTTAGACATTTGCAGTCTAAATAACATATCTAAAAATCATTTCAAATACTTCATCTATAAGCAATATTTATGGGAAAGTAAAATGCTCAAATTATGTAGTTTTTCGCTTATAACCGGAAGTTGACGTTCTTGTTTTCAGTGGGACCAACATACTTCCAAACTGCGAAACAGATACAATAATGTCATGCAAGAATAAATCCAAAAAAGAAAAGTTGAAATTTTTGATTTCTTTGATCTCTTCCTGTGACGACCGGAAGTGACGGCTGACAAATTTAAACATATTCTACAAACCTTCTTGTCATGATCTTTAAACCCTGAAAGTTTGGTGACTTAATCTTTTACCATTTCTGAGAAAACATCCGGACATGAACTCTTTTGAAAAAACGGAAATCGGACATATCTGACGACCGGAAGTTTATTTTGGAAAATCCTTAAAACTGTTTTTAGGTTATTTTATTTGTCATAACCCTGAAAGTTTGAAGAAAATCCATTGAGTGATCTCTGAGAAATCGCTTGGACAAAAAATGGGAAAAAATAATAATAATAAACAGTAGAATCACTATAAAGTCTTCCGACTGAAACGAAAGACCTTAACTAGATACTTATTGCCTAGGCAATAACAGGTCTTCCGTTTTCTTGACTTCTTGAAAAAAAAAAAAACCACAATCATCTCAATAAGATCACTCTAAATAATAACAAAAGTTATCTCAAGGCTTCCAAAGATATGTAAATACAGATAAAAACAAACGGAATTACTTTTCTGTTTTCTTAATGTTCTTCGTCATGAATGAAAGTGCTCCAAACGAATAAAATGTTCATTCTGCACCTAAATTATTCACAACTGATCATCCCTAAAAGTTTCCATGAAAAACTACTCATGTTTGAGACAACTTCTGGTTTTTTGGTTGGCACTTCCGATGAAAATAATTTGCATGGTCATGGTCTATCTAACATCTGCATTAGCCAAACATTTCTGCAAAAAGAAAAAAAAACTTTAAAAATTCACTTTTTTGCATCGCTTTCTCTCACGACCGGAAGTGACGACAACTTACGATTGTTACATGATGTAGATAACTGGTAACTAACTATAAGTTCTGAAAGTTTTTGACTTAAGTCATGTAGTGTTTTAGAGCATTTAGGTGAACAAAATCTCAACTTGAGAACAGAAAAACACGCGACCGGAAGTGCATTTTCCTAAGACGGTTGACTTCACACTAGACAATTGCAGTCTCAATAACATACGTAAAAATCATTTCAAAAACTTTATCAATAAGTGATATTTTGGGAATGTTAAAAATCCCAATTACATAGTTTCTCTGTTATAACCGGAAGTTGTCGTTTTCTGTTTCCAGTGAGACTAACACATATAGAAACTGTGAAAGAGATTCAATTATATGATGCAAGTTTTATTTCAAAAGAGAAAAGTTGAAATTTTTGATTTCTTTGATCACTTCCTGTAACGACCGGAAGTGACGGCTGACGCTATTAACCCAAAGGTGTTGCTTACTTCTTAAGTTCTTTTACTCATATAAGTTTGGTGTCTTAATCTCTTACCGTTTCTGAGATCTCACTTTGACAAGTTCTTATTTTGCGGACAGTAAAACACGCGACCGGAAGTGAATTTTACGAAGATATTTGACGTTACTCTAGACATTTGCAGTCTTAATAACATATCTAAAAACCATTTCAAATACTTCATCTATAAGCGATATTTATTGGAAAGTAAAATACACATATTATGTAGTTTTTCTCTAATAACCGGAAGTTGACGTTTCTGTTTCCGGTAGGACTAACATATATGGAAAACTGCAAAACAAATGCAATAATGCGATGCAAGATTTAATTAAAATAAGAAAAGTTGAAATTTTCGATTTCTTTGATCTCTTCCTGTGACGACCGGAAGTGACGGCTGACGGATTTAAACATATTCTGCAAACCTACTTGTCATGATCTATAATGCCTGAAAGTTTGAGGTCTAAATCTTTTACCGTTTCTGAGATATCGTCCGGACATGATCTCTTTTGAAAAAACGGAAATTGGACATATCTGACGACCGGAAGTGAATTTTGCAAAGTCCTTCAAAATGTTTTTAGTTTATTTTATTTGTCATAATCCCTGAAAGTTTCAAGCCATCCATCAAGCCATCTCTGAGAAATCGCTTGGACAAAAAACGGGAAAAAAATAATAATAACTAGACGAGCTTGTTTCAAAGCAACAAATAAGTCTTCCGTCTAAATTTCAAGGAGATGGGATCGAGATCGAGAGACATCTACGGTCATATGAGCAAGAATGAGCCATTTACCATTACTTCCGGTTTGACCGGAAGTGACGTCATTTTGACGACTTTTAATGATCTCCTTAGCTGCTTCTTGTCATTTTAAACAACTTTGCTTCTATGATGCTTTACAAATTCTCAATACTTTTTGAGATATCAGGAAGACACTTTTGGCCCCTCTAGCTCCCTAATTTTAGGGACCAGCCCCTTATTGTTGATATCCTTTGAAAGATCGTAACATTCTACACAACTTTTGTTCTATATGTTTTAACAAAATATTTACAGGTAAAAAGATATTGTAGAAAAGGTGTAAGAAATTTTGAAGTTTTCAATAATACTATTATCGAGCAATAGCGAGCGTCGGCGCTTCGTACTTCCGGTAGATATGATATACAATTCAATTCTCCATAGTTTGCTCTACCATCAATGAAAATCTCATACGTCTATGTTCAGTGGTTTTTGAGAAAATTGCCGGACAAAGTGACCCTCTAAATTTCGCAAAATCGTAGAAATCTCCGAACCGGAAGTGACGTCATCAAAATAAAAAAAATATATGTCTAGATTTTTTTCATGTTCTATCAGACCTGAAAGTTTCATGAAAATCCATCGAGCCGTTTCCGAGAACTCGCGTGCACAAAATCGGTAAGAAAACAAATAATAATAATAAAACTAGAGCAAAGCTCGTTGCAAAGCAACGAGTGGGTCTTCCTTCTTAGCGATTAGCTTGTAAGTTGACGTAATAAATGGATAATTATTTGTTTAATTTCCACCTAAAGGTTACATGTTTCTGTTTAGATTGTCAACTTTGCTAACATTTTCTTTCTTCTTTGACCCAAATGTCAAGAGACCTCAACTCCGGAACTCTGAATCTGGAGTGCGCATGAGGATATATAATTCAACTGTACTCTCTCCAACAGTACTCTTGAAATAGTATCCAAAACACTAATACTCCCAGACCCTCATTTCTTGACCTTTGACTTTTGATTTTTAATTTCTAGACTTTTCTCTTCTATTTATCTAACATCTTTGATGCAATCATGTTAGTAAAACGTGCAATACTACAGAATCATCAGTGTTTTGCTACATCACTGTTATAATAATTGCTTGACAAAACATTTACACAACATAACTACATAGTAAGTAATCCAAATGTGTTACCGATTGATAATCTCCCTTGTTTGATAATCAGTAAGTAGAAAAATACTCTTACAAGAAATGCACAAGGATGATTTAAGTAAGACACAGTGTCACTTGTGGAAAATTTTAACATAACCCCTTTTTAGCCTTTAACTTAAACTTCATTATCTCAAAAACCGATATCTAAATACCATTTATATGTTGAGGTGAGTTGGTACTCTCAACCACTTATTCTTTAAGTTTTTTACCCTGCAGGGTTATCTGGAGTCATTGGATTTCTTGATGTTTAATCTTGATCCAGTTGAAATTGAGATAAAATGGTTTTACTGTACTTCTTGGGTTCATTTATTTAAATGTTTTTCAAGGGGAAAAAAGACATATTTAAATTCTTGTAACATGTTAAAATAATCTTTTACATGTACATGTATATTACACATATATTCAAGTAAATTTTTTTTATAAGAATTCATTAAAAATATTTGAATCCATTGAAGTTGATTGCAGTAGATATAATGTGATTTATGAGCCCAAGACACAACAAGCAAATTTAAAGAATAGTGGTCTCAATCTGTCATTTGTCAACTGACAAAGTTTGATGATCATAATAAGCCTTAAATTGTTCAAAATATGCCTCTAAATCATTTTGAAAAAGAATGGCCGCAAAATTTACAAAGTAGGTAACCATGACCTACTTTTGAGTCAACATGATATGAGGTCCTTAGATGCATCAACTGACAAGATTTGATGATCCTAGTCCTAATAGTAAGCAAAATATCAACATTTTAATAAAATGTAATTTTTGTTCAACTTTGAAGTGACCTTGAGACCATGCCCTTTGTTTCAGGGTGATTCCCCGTGCAAATTTTAATCTACAATATATCCTCATCCTTTTGTGTAAGTTTGGTGATAATCTGACAAGTGGTTCTTGAGAAGACAATTTTTTAGCATCCAGTACTTTTGGTTTTATTGTCCTATTTATCTCCCTTTATTTAAGGGGTCACAACTCTAAATTTAACATAAACGGGAGCCCTTGGGCCAAGGATACCCTGTGACAGATTTGACAATAATTGGCCAAGGGGTTCTTGAGTTATGGCTCATATTCTAAAAAGTTTACGTACACCCCACAAATGGCCATAGCATTAGCTCTTTGAGCCTTTGGCTCACAACAGCTAAAAAGATAAAAAGAATGATGTATCTTAGAGTTGTCTATTTGTAAGCAAAGTTATATTGAAATCAGACCAATTTCTTGAAATTAAAAATTGCACTGTTGTGGTGCAAAAAAAAACCAAGAAGTCTGTGAGCCAATGCTCACTAGTAATACCCCCGCTTTGATGTGAATATACATTCTGATGTGAATGTACACAAGTTCAGTTATGGACAGACACAAGGATGAACAAGAAGTTAACATAAGATTCGTACAATAATGAATCCCACCATATGGCATACCTTAACAAAGTGTGTGCTAAAATTTCAAGCATCTGCAATCAGTAGTTGCTTAGAAAACTGTGAAAAAAATATGTTATGTATGGTTCGGACAGATGCACGGATAAACAGGAAGTTGACATCGGATTCGTACAAAAATGAATCCCACCATATTGCAGGCCAAAACAAAAAGCGTGCTAAAATTTTAAGCATCTGCAATCAATAGTTGCTGAGAAAACTACAATGAAAATTTGTTATGTATTGTACGGATAGACACACGGATAAACAGGAAGTTGACATCAGATTCATACAAAAATGGATCCCACCATATTGTAGGCCTTTACAAAGAGCGTGCTAAAATTTCAAGAATCTGCAATCAGTAGTTGCTGAGAAAACTGCGACCAAAATTTGTTATGTATGGTACGGACAGACGCACGGATAAACAGGAAGTTGACATCGGATTCGTACAAAAATGAATCCCATCATATTGTAGGCCAAAACAAAGAGTGTGCTAAAATTTTAAGCATCTGCAATCTATAGTTGCTGAGAAAACTGCGACCAAAATATGTTATGTATGGTACGGACAGACATATGGATAAACAGGAAGTTGACATTGGATTCGTACAAAAATGAATCCCACCATATGGCATACCTCAACAAAGTGTGTGCTCAAATTTCAAGCATCTGCGATGAGTAGTTGCTGAGAAAACTGACGAAAAATTTGTTACGGATAGACAGACAGACAGACAGACACACAAGGGTAAAACAGTATACCCCCTTCTCCTTCGGAGCGGGGGTATAATTAATGATATTTTACTTGTCTCTACCATATTCATGAGAGGTCAAAAAAATTTTGAATTAAATTAGAGGGGTTATGACTGTTTCATCGCTAAATATAGATGATCAAAGCAAAAAAACAAAGTCGAGAATTGCAATGTCATTGAAAGTCTTGGAGAGCATCGAGCTATTAAAAAATTATTTCTTCAGACAGGAAAATACCCAAAAGAAACTAAAATGTTTTCCGATGCTTCAGGGATTTCTTATACATATCTAGGACAAAAGTGTTCAAAGAGTAGTAGCTTTGTTAATGGAAGGATTAACATGTTTGATGCCCCAGTCCATGCGATATCCCAGTACACTGTTTATCGCATGGGTGTTGCACCTATGGATTTTGCATAGTTTCCATACCTATTGCTTTTCTGCGTAAACATAGATTTTAAGATCTCATTAATATTTGATACGCAACAATAGAAAAAAGTAACATGACTTGCTAGAGTTATTCAAATTTGAAGTAGGGAAAAGACATGTAAATGATAGAACTGAAAGGTATTTATAGCTATGAAAAGCTTAACAGGTTTGGAATCAGGTTGTCACATCATGTCACATCAAAAAAACATCAAATGATTGCTCCATGAATCCTATGACTGCACAGTAAAAGTCGTCGTATATTTTCAAAATTTTAGTAAATAAACCTGATTTTTTACATACTAATAAACAGATAAACAAAATTTAAGAATTTAATCAGAAAAATGTCATTTTTCAAAGTGCACAGTAATTTTTCCGTATATCAATGTGTCCGCAAACTTTCTAACAACCCTCGTTCATGTGTCCGCAAACTTTCTAACAACCCTCATTCATGTACATGCCCTTTGCACTGAAGTCATTTGAAACATGCACATATGTTAACACTTTTTGTTGTATATGCCAAAATAGCAGTTCTCTCTAAATTATTTTGTAAAAATACATATATATTACAAGTTCTTAATGTATTAAGGCCTGATGTGTCCATTATCCTAGATGGAAGGACTTTTATCCTTGTGTGACTGTTTAAATTTCAATACGCTGCTTATTCTTTGTCATCTCCCAGCAGATGGTCTTCAGGCAAATATGGTCATGCTTGGTATCAAATTTCAGTTATCAGATGGCAGTCACACCTATTCAAAAGAAATTGAAATTTCTCATTTAAAATTTAAAAAAAAAATGTGCAACTTATAAATGATAAATAGGGATGTTAATTTTACTTGGACAGCTTAGTCGAACAGTCACAGGCTTTAGTCGAATGAGAGTCGAGTACTTGTTGAAATTTAAATTAATTTTTCATGTCATTTTCCTATTTGTCTTTAAGAGACTGCTAGCCTGTACAATATTTAATCTACGCTGCTAGAATTATTCATGATGCAGCACATGATGAACCATCAAAACCATTGTTTGAAAAACTGGGATGGCTAAACATGCTAAATGTGTTTGAATTAGTCACGTTACATAAGTGTATTTTATTGTACAAAACTTTTTATGGTATGAGCCCTGAATACCTCCAGGACCTTTTTATTTTTCATAGCCATGATTCATATTCCCTGCGTTCAGAATTAAATTATAATCTTCTTTTACCAAAACATCGAACAATTCTATTTACAAATTCGATTCAATATTCATGTGTACATTTATGGAATAACCTACCATTAAATGTAAAATTGTCACCATCTTTACATATTTTTAAAAGAAATGTGGAGAAAATTATAATTAGCCAACGTCTGTAAATATATGTTTGTATATTTCTTTTGTACATGTTGTAATATTATTACTATTGTTTTTCAACTATGTCTCCTGAACTATAAATATTGACTTATTTATCTTGAGCCTATATTTCATTAAGTTGAACATTATATTACATTTAATTATTCATGAATTAATGAACTTATCATTACATGTTTTATCTTTGATTGTATCATTTTATGTAATATGTTGTTTGAAATTTAGAAGGCCTCGGGGAAGAATAGTACCTTGTACTAATCGGGTTACCTTCTCTAAATAAAGCATTATATTATTATTATTATTATTACGTTATAACCATTATACAAGAAATTCTTGAAAAATTAAAAAAAATTATAAAAACAAAATTTTAATTATGAGATTTTTGCAAACAATCAATACAATTTTAAAATGATTGATATTAATATCAGAAAGAAACACCTTAAATTATGCTCATAACTGTCCCCCAATTTACATGTATTTGTAAATATATTTCAGCTGTTTTATTATTCTTCATAAATTGGTAGCTACATTATACGAGATCTTAAAAAATTGCAGGTTGAAACTTTACAATTTGGATCTGACATCTTTTAAAGTATGCCAATGCATGTTTGTCAAACAAAAAAAATTCCTTTGAACAATTAACAAAGACCGGTTAAGCCTTTCCCTGAGTTTGAACACTTATATGTTTATAAATCAACTGATCAGATCCATTTTTTTTACACTGAATTAAAGAGTAGCAATTTTTTTTAGGAATAACCGACTAAACAAATTTTAGTCAATAGTCAATATGATCAAATGAAAGTAGAGTACTCGAATATTCATTGACATCCCTAATGAAACAATCAAACAGAGTTCAGAGATACTGTCACATTTTCCATGTATTATTTGTAAAAAGTACTCTATTAAATAGATGTTCACATGCAGTCAATTTTGAGGATGTAATAAAATAACATATAGGGATTAATTAGGAGGTTTTTTCTCATGATTTCACATAAAGGAAATGCACATTACTTGTACATGTAAAAAATTTATTAGGGATGGCAATGGTCAACTGGATAACCATCTAATCAGTCAGAAATATAGTAACCGGTTTAGTATGGGTTGACAGGTTATGATTTTCATAACCGGTTAGTCGGTATTTTTAGTATAATATGTACTCTTTAAATAATATACCAGTATACATATTTTTTTTTAAAAATGTAGATAGCATGTTTAAAACTAGTCTCATTCAAGTAGATGCTCGACTGTCTCCATAAACTCCTGCTCGTTGGAGTTTATGGAGACAGACAAGCATCTGCTTGAACAAGATTAGTTTAAAACTGAAAAGTTGCAATCGACTAGTTAAATTATTCATAATATACAGCCACGGTGAAAACAAATCCCCATTATTTTGTCATTACAGTAAAACATGCTTATAAGTGTCAGGGACAAATAATTTTGATTCATTATGAATGTATTCATTTTTCAGTTTAGTTTTCAGTATGTTTTAAAACCACTGGGAATGAAACTCAGTTCACTATTCGCTTCAATTCATTATAAGTCTTTGCAGTTTTTACTGTATAACCCAAATACCACTCTTAGTTTACATACCCCAGTCATAAAAAATTCTATTTTCTAATTTCAAGAACTAATTTTTTACTAAACAATGTTTTACATGGTATAAATTAATCTAGTTCATTATCTGTAGTGGTAGCCTAGTTGTAGGGCATTCATTTTGTAATCAGGAGGCTTGGGCTTGATTCTCATTCTGCGTCAAACCTAAGACATAAACATATAGGTACTTAGGTAGTGAAGATTCCTTCACCAAACGTCCAGCATTAGAAGTAAAAGTCAAAGGTTTTTCAGATGAGACCTTAAAACATCACAATAGATGTTGTGACAATAAAGAACCCTCACTGCTCAATGGCCTGACTGCCAAGTATTTAGGTCTATATTTGAAGCCCTTCACCAGTATGTGGTAATGTCTCTATATGAGTGAAAAATTCTCAAGTAAGATGTAAAGCAACATACAATCAATCAAAGTGTCATTAAGAAGCTGATCCTTACGTTGCAGGTTCAAATCCCACAGCTGGATGTGGAGATAGGTTCCTTGGATGAAACCGTATAAACCGAGGTTCTGTGTCACAGGAAGTGCTGGCACGAAAAAGATCCCTCACTTCCAAAAGGCCATAAGTGTCAAGTACAGGTCTGTATTTGCAGGCCTCCACCAGCAAGTGGTGGCATAATAATATGACTAAAAAAAAATTGAAGGGGCAATAAACAAAACACAAACCAATCCTGCAGTCTTATCACAGAAATAATTCAAACTTTTTTGCATAAAAATATTTCCTAATTTCTTTCTGCAATTTAACTGAGTGACATTTTTAGATTTTCCAATAATAATATACATTTATTAACTGGGTTCGAGGGCAACATGTGTTTTGTCGAACCCAAGAACCAAACTGTTTGCCTGAGGCCATTAGGCCGAAGGAAAACAGTTTGATTCAATTAAGGGGTCAACAAATTGCATTTTACCCCAAGACAGGGCTCTCACACCACTTTTTTGGACAGGGGAAGGGGCCGTTCAAATTGGGAAAATTACCATCATTTTCGGGAAAGTTGGGAAAACCAACATTTATGAAAAAACTGACCAAATTTTGCTTTTCTAGTATTTCATCATCAATTTAATTCTGGTTTTGAATAAACTGTTAAACAGAACAAACATGGGTAGTCTACTTTTGGAAGTACATTGGCTTTGCTCATTTCTAACTTTGAGTGTTGAAACTGCGGTTATTTGTCTTTCTGATTGACATTTGCTAGTCACATCCTCTAGAATTTCTTCGATCACATGGTCATTGTGGTTTTCAGATTCAGTGTGAGACTGACTGGTGGGCGTGGTGCTAGGCGAAGCTTATTGTTGTTTAAATAAAATGTCTATATTTTGGCACCTAGATGATGTTTTCTTGTCAATTTTCTTGACGTAATACTCTGCATTAATGGCTCATAATGTTTCCTAAATCCCTAATAACAATTACCTGGTTCCCCGAACCAGTTTACAAATATATGTGGCATGAACTAATACAGTCGTACATAGAACTAGGGGGCAGAGGATAGTTTTTTGTTATGCCAAACATGTGTCGAGGGGGTACACATATGATTGCGATCCATAAAAAACATGTACATGGGGACAGTTTTCCAGGGGCTAATTATTTACACTTCACATGTCCATGGCTCACAAATTATGTCCACAAATTACATGTTATCTGCCTATTAGAGTGCACATGTACCAAAAATGCACCTGGGAACTCCCCACATTTTGGCTTGTTTTTCCAAGATTTGGGCCTCAGTCGCACCCATACAACCCACCCCCAGGCCTGAGCGAGCAGGATAAAACACCCAGTAGTCTGTAAATCAATGCATGTCCTAATGAAAATTCACCAATTGATATGGGGCCATTCACCTTCCCTCTGAGATACACACCTTCTTCTAAGGCCTACTGCTTTTCAGCTGAATTTCCTCTGCAACTGACCACATGTCTTAGTTTCGCATTTACAACTCTGTATATGATAAGCGTCATAGTGACACCTACATGTTGCACATCATTTTTTTCAGCAAGCACTCTGCTACACTGCAAATGTGTCCCATAATTATTCTAATAATTTTTCTACATAAAATATCACATCAAACAGGGGATATCTCAGTTTTTAAAGAAATTTGACCGGGTCTTTAGTACAAACTATCCCCTGCCACTTATACTGTCTCACTTTCACTTGTGTTTGTTTTTTGGTGATTAAGTTTCATCGATTGATTTTTCAAAAATATTTTGTTATAGAAAATTGGGAAATTTACACCTTTCTTTTGGGAAAAAAGGTACTTATTTTGCATTGGGAATGGGGCCGTTCAACGGCACCAGTTATACAGAACTGAGAGCCCTGCGAGAACACAGTCAAGAAATGTTTCGTTATACCTTATATTTTTTTTTGTTTGCCATACATGTATTTTGTGCTGGCTTCTGTGATGTAAATTTCCTTTACCAGCACTGAGACTGAGGTAAAACTCGGTCAATTCCGTAACTGTCGAACACCAACGAATGCAAATGAGAAATGAGATTTAACTAATCCCGCCCATTGTGTGATGTTAGCGGTCCATTGATCTCATCGACAGGTTCAATATCTCACTTCGCGGTTCAACATAGATTTTTTTATGACTGCTCATTAAAACATTGGAAATGTTAGACATTTTAAGTATACAGCTGGTATAGATTTATATAGGAACAAATTTTTAAAGGTATAACAAATTATAATATTATTTAAAGCCCTGGTTCTCACAGCCATTCATACTTGTTGAAGAATATATAACAATAACTATCATGTTTATACATGTAGTATGTTAGATAGTGTAAAGATGAATTGTTGCAATTTTTTGTTTCAATCAAAAAAATAAGTCTTGGTGAAATTACATGCTCACATGTATTTAAATATAAGGTAAAGCAATGGGGATTTGACAATGTCATGTCAGGGCTAACAGACAGAGTCTGAACCATAAAATAGATAACATACATCAGTGTTTGTGCGTACATTTATACATTTGCTGGCATATATACATGTAAACATCAGTGCTGTAATCAGCTGTTAAATTTTAGATAAGAAAAATTCTAACCATCATTTCCAAGGTCCACGCCAATCACATATTAAAAAGTCACCAAGAACTCTTTCGTCACTCGCTACATTTATCACTGAAAACTCCGACACAGACTGCATGTTCATCGCTGTTAATGTGATCGTCAGAATTTCCTCGTAAACAATTTGCGCAAGAATATATATATATCCCTTCAAGACTAATGCTCCCTGTATGCAGCCAACGATTTCATGTGCTTCGTAGATGTGGATTAAATATTCATGTCTACATACAGCTCGTACACGTTGAGAAAATGTTCACTTCTCAGTCTTCTGTCTGTAATTCCGACTTGCATGGCTACTTCCAGGGACGTACTAAAGACTTGATATACTAAAGACCTGATATTCGACCTGATGACATTTTAAAAAATAAAATAATCAGATTAAATGTAATACATGATTTATTTTTAAAAAAATATTGATTATGAAGCATTATGCTATACCAAAATACTCTTTTTTTAAATATTTACAAACAAAGCATCAGGTCTTTAGTATCTTCCTTCCCACAATGCCGCTCGTGATTGTTTACATCCAGGTTACAAACAAGAGGCCCCGATTTAGACTTTTTCTATACGGATGCATTAGTACATGTTGATTTACGTTTATTTGTGTAAATAACTTCCATTTATAAACGATTTAAATAAAAGAAAACAGAGAAATCGAATCAAAACAATTTATTTAAAACATAACAACTATCTAAAACCGTACAAGCATGTGCTACGACGCCCCAAAAAGGCGTGGCTGGTTTGTAGACAACTTGTTCCTGTATTATTCTCAAATAATTATTTTATAAAATATAATAAAATATACCACGTAGCTTGTTTTTCTTTATACCAGATGACAAGATTTAATATGTTAGAAATTATGTCATTCAAACTTTTTCATAATATTTTAATATTTTTAGCTATCCAAAAAATACTTTTATGACCTGCTGTCCCCTAAATATAGGGGCCAGCCCCTTTTTCTTGATGTTATCTGAAAGCTCTCGTAATTACACACAACTTTTATTCTATATATCTTACCAAATTTTTATCAGTTTAAAAGTTATTAAACAAAAGGCAGGAAAATTTCATGGAAAAATAATTCTTAAAATTTGCCCTCACATAGCTTCCAAACTTAATAAAATTAGCCTTCAATTTTAATGTTCTGCAAATCTACAATGTATTAGTTACAAGTTCTCCAATTTTCATTCAAATATCATATGTCGTGACGGAGATTTCTACTGGACAAGAGACCCTCCAAATATCGATTAAAGGGCAATAACTCATGAATGGAGGTACATATTAAAAAATTGAAAAAAAAGCGTTTTTAGGCAATAACACATTGTATCTACCCTGAAAGTTTCATAGCAATCGGATGAAAGGTCTCCGAGAAATCGCCTGCTGAAAATCGGCGGGGAAAAAAAAAAATAAAATAATAAGAAGAAACAGTAGAATAACAGAAGGGTCTTCCGAAGGAAGCTCGGCAGACCCTAACTAGACGAGCTTGTTGCAAAGCAACAAATAAGTCTTCCGTCTAAATTTCAAGGAGATGAGATCGGGATCGAGAGACATCTACGGTCATATGAGCAAGAATGAGCCATCTACCATTACTTCCAGTTTGACCGGAAGTGACGTCATTTTGACGACTTTTGATGATCTCCTTAGCTGCTACTTGTCATTTTGAACAACTTTGCTTCCATGATGTTATACAAATTCTCAATACTTTTTGAGATATCAGGAAAACACTTTTTGCCCCTCTAGCTCCCTAATTGTAGAGGCCAGCCCCTTATTGTTGATATCTTTTGAAAGATCATGACATTCTACACAACTTTTGTTCTATATATTTTAACAAAATATTTACAGGTAAAAAGATATTGTAGAAAAAGTTTTAGAAATTTTAAAAATCCCGATAGGACATTTTTCGGGCCATAGCGAGCGTCGGCGTGCAGCAATTCCGGTGAGAATGAAATACGTTTGTCACATCTACATATATTGTTCTGTCATCGATGAAAATCTCAAGTTTTTCTCTCAAGCCTTTTTTGAGAAAACTCGCGGATAAACCAACCCTCTAAAATTCATTAAAATGCAGAAATCTCGGAACCGGAAGTGACGTCATCAAAGCAAAAAAAAATATATGTCTAGATTTTTTCATGTTCTACCAGACCTGAAAGTTTCATGAAAATCGAGCAAGCCGTTTCCGAGAACTCGCGTGCACAAAATCGGTAAGAAAAAGAATAATAAAAACTGTGGAAAAGAAACCTAAGAATAACTAGAGCAATGCTCGTTGCAAAGCAACGAGTAGGTCTTCCGTCCGATTTTCAGAACTGCTTGTAAAATAGGTAAATGATAAATATACCATTCATTAAAAAGAATGCCTCCAGATCAAAAGTGATGTCGATATGTATTTAGTATTTTTATGATTGAAAGCTATTCTGATTTTTTGGTGAAATAAAGCAAGTTTAGACTACTTTCGGTTTGACAGGAAGAGACCCCAATCGACAGAAAATTGTGTCAGAAGTCTTGGGTGAAGTATGTCATTTGATTTTATGTTAATAATTGCAGAAATACGTCATTTATGGTTACTTCCGGTTTAACCGGAAGTTGACAAAAGTGGCGATTCTCGACAGGAAATATGGTCGGACGTCCTCTGTGACATGTATAATTCAATTCAATGCCAATATCTGTGAAAATAGGCAATTTTTTACTACTTCCTGTTTGGCCGGAAGTGACGTCATTCGACGAGATTTGATGATCTCACTAGGTGCTACTTGTCATTGTGAACAACTTTGCTTCTTTGATGTATTACAAATTCTCAAAACCTTCTGAGATATCAGGAAAAAACTTTTGGCCCCTCTAGATCCCTTTTTTTAGGGACCAGCCCCTTTTCCAAGACATCATTTGAAAGATCTTTAAATTCTGCACTACTTTTGTTCTATATGTTATAACAAAATATTTCCAAGTAAAAAGATATTGTAGAAAAAGTGTTAGAAATTTTGAAACTCTCGATATGTCAAATTTCGAACCATAGCGAGCAGCGGCGCTTTGTACTTCCGGTGGTTATGAGATACAAAATTCACTTCTACATAGGTTGCTCTATCATCACTGAAAATTTCATACTTCTATGATCATTGCTCTTTTAGAAAACGCTCGGACAAAGTGACCCTCTTAAAATCACTAAATTGTGGAAATCTCCGAACCGAAAGTGACGTCATCAAAATTAAAAAAAAAACAGTTCTAGATTTCTTGATGTTCTACCAGACCTGAAAGTTTCATGAAAATCCATCGAGCCGTTTCCGAGAACTCGCGTGCACAAAATCGGTAAGAAAAATAATAATAATAATAATAATAATAGTGGAAAAGAAACCTAAGAATAACAAGAAGGTCTTCCGCTGAAGACGGAAGACCTTAATAAACAGTACAATCACTATAAGGTCTTCCGACTGAAATGGAAGACCTTAACTAGATCCGATCTCGTTGCGAGCAACGAGTGGGTCTTCCGTCCGATTTCGATGAGATGTGATTTTGATTGTTAAAACAAGGACTATCTCTGTATTTTGAAAGATGGAGAACATCATACCATGTGTTTTGAAACCTCTCAAAGGTCAATTGAGTGAGATTTATAGGATTTAAATTTTTCAAAAAATTTAAATTGCTTTTAAATGTTAAAACAAGGACTATCTCTGTATTTTGAAAGGTGGAGAACATCATACAATGTGGTTTGAAATCTCTCAAAGGTAAAATAGAGTGAAACTTATAGAATTTAAATTTTTCCAAAAATTTAAATTGCTTTTAAGTGTTAAAACAAGGACTATCTCTGTATTTTGAAAGACGGAGAACATCATACAATGTGTTTTGGAATCTTTCAAAGTTCAAATGGAGTGAGATTCAAACGATTTAAATTTTTCAAAAAATTTAATTTGTTTCCAAATGTAAAAACAAGGACTATCTCAGTATTTTGAAAACTGGAGAAATCATACAATGGATTTTGAAATCACTCAAAGGTCAAATAGAGTGAGATTTAAAGGATTTAAATTTTTCAAAAAATTTAAATTGCTTCCAATTGTTAAAACAAGGACTATCTCTGTATTTTGAAAGACAGAGAACATCATAGAATCTGTTTTGAAATCACTCAAAGGTCTAATAGAGTGATATTTAAAGGATTTAAATATTTCAAAAAAATTAAATTGAATCCAATTGTGAAAACAAGGACTATCTCTGTATTTTGAAAGGCGGAGAACATCATAATGTGTTTTGAAATCTTGCAAAGGTTAAATATCGTGATATTAAAACGATTAAAATTTTTCGAAAAAATGAAATTGATTCTAAATGTAAAAACAAGGACTAGCTCTGTATTTTGAAAGACGGAGAACATCATACCATGTGTTTTGAAATCACTCAAAGGTCAAATATGGTGAGATTTAAACGATTTAAATTTTTCAAAAAATTAAATTGAATCTAAATGGTAAAATCAAGGACCATCTCTACATTTTGAAAGATGGAGAACAGCATACAATGTGGTTTGAAACCTCTCAAAGGTCAAATAGAGTGGAATTTAAACGATTTAATTTTTTTCCAAAAATTTAAATTGAATCCAAATGTGAAAACAAGGACTATCTCTGTATTTTGAAAGATAGAGAATATCATACAATGTGTTTTGAAATCTCTCAAAGGTCAAATAGAGTGAGATTTAAACGATTTAAATTTTTCAAAAAAATTAAATTCAATCCAAACGTTTAATCAAGGACTATCCCTGTATTTCGAAAGATGGAGAACATCATACAATATGTTTTGAAACCTCTCAAAGGTCAATTAGAGCGAGATTTAAACGATTTAAATTTTCAAAAAATTTAAATTGAATCCAAACGTTAAATCAAGGACCATCTCTACATTTTGAAAGATGGAGAACAGCATACAATGTGGTTTGAAATCTCTCAAAGGTCAAATAGAGTGATATTTAAACGATTAAAATTTTTCGAAATTAAATTGATTCCAAATGTTAAAACAAGGACTATCTCTGTATTTTGAAAGATGGAGAACATTATACAATGTGTTTTGAAATCTCTCAAAGGTCAATTAGAGTGAGATTTAAAGGATTTGAATTTTTCAAAAAATTTAAATTGAATCCAAACGTTAAATCAAGGACTATCCCTGTATTTTGAAAGATGGAGAACATCATACAATGTGTTTTGAAACCTCTCAAAGGTCAATTAGAGTGAGATTTAAACGATTCATTTTTTTCAAAAAATTTAAATTGTACTGAAATAATAAACAAAAGTCAACTTACATATTTTGAAGGAAGAGAACATCATTTGTTGCGGTTTTAGGTTTGTGGAAGCAATTTGAATTTTTTGAAAAATTTAAATCGTTTGAATTTCACCCTATTTGACCTTTGAAATATTTTAAAAAAATATTGTATGATTTTCTTCATCTTTCGAAATACAGAGATAGTCCTTGTTTTAACGTTTGGATTCAATTTAAATTCTTTGAAAAATTTAAATCGTTCAAAATTCACCCTATTTGACCTTTGAGAGATATTAAAACACATTGTATGATGTTCTCCATCTTTCAAAATACAGAAATAGTCTTTGTATTAACATTTGGATTCAATTTAAATTTTTTGAAAAATTTAAATCGTTTAAATCTCACTTAACGTAGAACCTACGTCGTATGACGTCATACTGAGAAAATTAGTTTAGACTGTCTTTTTGGTGCTAGATCCATTATGACGTCATAATTAATTTAATGTTACTTTTTCTCATACTTTCTTCAAGACTGTCTCATGTAATGAAGTTTCACAACCGTGAAAATGTGAATGGCATGCAACTATTTTGAAGGAAATCAAAAATCCTAAGAAATCTAAATAGTACAATATCTTGATGAAAAGTGTCTGAGTCAAAGATCTGTTAAAAATTGTGTGTAAATTTTGTAATGTCTATCATGAAATGACGTGCATTCCCTTTCATAATTATTTGTTAATTAGTCATAATGGTTGGTGTATAATAATAATGTTTCCCGAAAATATTATCTTTTTAAATAAAAAAAATACATTTTTGATAAATATTCACATTGTAAATCTGAATGTAACCCCAAAACAGTAATTTAATAATTAAATCCTGTGTAAGTGCAAAAAGGTCAACAAAAGAAGTATGGATAACTAGAGCCGAGCTCGTTGCAATGCAACGAATAGGTCTTCCGTCTGAGCTCCGGACAGGACATAGTGACCTTGAGTCAAGGTCGTGCAACATTTTAAGGTTATAAACAATCCTGTAAGGGGCATCAACTTTCAATGTTTCAACAGTAGAAAGACAGTTAAGGAATGTAAAATTCCCCCGTCAGTGAACTTGAACTTGTCCAAATAACCTTGCGTCAAGCCATGACACATTCTGCAGCTGGTTAAGAGCAAACACCATCTGTATGTCACCGACATAAAAAAAAATCACAGTCACGTATTCTTTCAGACTATTCATCCAAAACATCATATTCTAAGTGACCTCGAATTTAAGTCAAGACCATTACACACTCTGGATGATATATTTATCAACTTTTCAGTGAAATGCAAATGCATGCAATTTTTTCTATTACAAAATTATGGACCTTTTTGTTTGTTTGTTTGTATGTTGTTTAACGTCAGCTTCGAGAATTTTTCAATCATATGGAGACGCCACCATTTGCCGATGGAGGTCTCCAAATTTGACCTATACTCGGCACTCATGGCCATTGAGCAGTGAGGGATCTTTTTCGTGTCAGCACCTACTGCCAGACGGGACCTCAGTTTGTGCGGTCTCATCCAAAGGATCGGTCTCTGCATCCCACATTGGGATTCGAACCTGCGACGTAAGGATCAACTCCTTAATCCACGACTCTAGAGCAGACACTCTTACCACTGCGCCACGTGCGCGACTAAACCTTTTTGAATTTTACACTTATTATATCAGTGACCTTGATCTTGCCTAAATGACCTATGTTAAGGTCAAAAACAACCTTTGAACAAATTATGAGCTTCCAGTGATACTCAATGACAAAGATATACCTGAAAAAGAATATTGCACTTTTTTGTCAGTGACCTTGAACTTGCCAGAAAGACCTTGGATCAAGGTCAAAACACATTCTTGGATCATAAGCAATCTCTGTATCAAGTAAAAGCTTCCAGTGATTTTATATAACAAAGTTATAACATGGGGGAAAAAATAATATTTATCTGCCAGTGACCTTGAACTTGCCGAAAAAACCTTTGTTCAAGGTCAGGACAAACCCATCTCAAGCAATCTGAGAAAAAGTTTCCTGCGTTCCTCCCACCCCTTATAAATTTATAATCCAGGCACGAATTTTGCCATTTCTTCTGCCAGTCTAGTACTATGTTATCTCAAACCGGTGGATCATAAGCAATCTTTGTTCCAAGTATGAGCTTCCAAAATTATAGCACATACAGTAATCTTACACTTTTCTGTCAGTGACCTTGAACTTACCGGAATGACCTTGGATGAAGGTCGTGTCAAACCATTTAATTTTGTCATAAGCAATTCCTGTATCAAGTATGATACTTGCTATTTTTTTTTCCAGTGACCTTGAACTTGCCGGAATGACATTGGATCAAAACCTTGACACACCCTCGGATCATTAGTAATCTTTGTACCAAGTTGACCTTCCAGTTTCTTCATAACAAAGTTATAATATCCTTGGCAAACTATCACGTACAGACGGACAGCTAGGCAGACGGACAGGGTGATTCCAGAAGACTCAAAACACCTCCACCCCAAACCCACACACTTCGTTTAGGGGGATATATAAATTCCTATGTTAAATTATGAACACTCTTTCCGGCCCAAACCTTCTCCCTGGAATCAATATTTGAAAAAAAAAAATGAATGTATGCTATGTTGGAAATTTTCTCATTCTAGTCCAGGGGTTCTTGAGAATACTATTTTCAAATGACCCCATGCGCGGATCACACAAACACACACACGAAATTGGTTTTTCACGTTTGGGAAAAGAGTTTCTTTTTTTGGCTCGTCAAGAAATTTCTGGGTTGAATTTTTTTTTTTTTGGGATCCCCCCCCCCCCCCGCGTGGAAAAAAATTCCTTGATCCGCGCCTGGACCCCATCTAACTTTTACTACATGTATCCGTTAAAAGAGGATGTGACCCTTCATTTGAATAAAACTTTATCAAAAATATTCTGTGTTAATTTACGTTGTTATGGTCCTGTGGTTCTTGATAAAAATGAGAAAAATTTACAAGTAGCTTTAGAACAACAACGACGATAACGCTCATATACACCAAGAAAGCAAACAAATATGAAGAATTATGAACAGAAAAGCTTCCTTGGGTCTTTGGCTTGGAAGGTGAGATACTTATTAAAAATTGAAATTATTTTGTCATTTTTTTTTACAATCGACGGGCCTGCATTTCAAAGAGAGAGAGAGAGAGAGAGAGAGAGAGAGAGAGAGAGAGAGAATTTCTAGCTAGGTCTTTGAATAACAGTGACATCGGTTCAGAAAACAAGGTCCCTAGGAATGTACATGTATATAAAATAGGCAGTGCCTATCTCTCTCGGAATTCATCACCTGCTTCTGGAAAGCTCCATCCTCACTTGTACTGACACGTACCTGGTAAAACCAACCGACTGCGAAAGGAAAACTTTCTATTTATTTCGAGGATGGGGGTATACGTATAGTGATGAGAGGAAATTTATTCACCTATACGTTCATTAAATATGAAAGATTGCTTCTGAGTATTTGTATACGATCGCACGACTTTCGTGTTAATTTATAAAAGTTGGATTATGTAAGCAAAGAACTAAACTAACATTTGTTGTAGATGAATAAAATAATTAATTAGCCGTTTATAATTTTTTTTTAACATCTGTAAGAACCACTTTATTTTAAAAAACGAATAATCGTCCTATTATGGGCGCCCATGATATATTAGACAAGGTGTTTAATTAAAACATAATTCAGATATCGACATCCAGGAGAACAACACATTCTTTTTCAGTGGCGGATACAGGAGTCTTGAAAAGGGGGCCCGACCAGTTTTGTGTCGGGGTAGGGGCCCAAACCCACATAAAAAATTGATTTATTAAATCTTGTGTATATTTTGGATACAAAAGAGGGCAGGCCCCCTGAACCTCCTCTAAATCTGCCAGCGTTTTTTTTTCATTATCTATCAAACGCGTTGACAAAGTCAAAAAGACGGTTTTAGTTTTTTAGGGCATTTTTACAGTGATATGAGAAAAGTCTGATAATTGCTGTTAATTTTAAGAAATAAAGTTCGTCATTTTTCAACCTCGTTCGGTATAATATAATTTACTGATAATTTTTTCCGTTAAGGAGGAACACATGGACGAAGGATAAAAAAGCAGTATTCTGCATGTACATGTACACATCATTGCTATAATTGTGTACTCGGGAATACACCCCAAATCCTTCGTTACATTGTATTTGGGTATAATTTTCACATGTTCTCAGGCGGATAATCATTTATTTTTATCTGTCTAAAGACAATAATTTCAGTTAATAGAGAAATGTTTTTATTTCGTCGTTTTTTCCCATCCTTTTGGTTTACACGTTTGCTTTGTACACAAAACATGTGTTCATGTACCGCTGTTTCTACACGCTATCGATGTGATCAGGGAGAACATGATATCATCCAGCAATTTACTTCTTATCAAAACACTTAATGAAAACATATTAGGTGAAAATATATATACCCGTTAGTATCTTAGTACCTGAGTATCGACCTGTTTAATTGCAGTGTCACCAACCGTAACGATCGCTGGCCAGGACTTGAATATAATTTATTACCGTTATTAAAACAACTCGTCAGCTGAGCGGACCTATGATTTAAACAGTAAAATAGGGAAATTCCAGAGTTCGAAGTGTATTTATTTTGGGCCCTCTTCCACATAAACATTTACGCGTACTTAATTGCATGTACCAGTAATTCGTGTCATGTGTAAATTCAGTTTATTAGATGAGATAAAACAAATGCATAAGATTAATCTTCCTAAACAACACGTTTTTAAAATAACCTGTCTGATATAAGGGACGGTATAAAATAACAAAGAAAATAACGGGTTTGTGTTTGTATTTAATTTAGAATGAGAACAAATCTTAACCTGTCAAATCATTTATTTTCCAGACACTAATTGCCATGCGTAATCTTCACATGCACTGACCAAGAGGTCACAAGTTCGAAATGTATGGCTTCTCATTGCGTGAATTTTGTCAACACATGTCGGAACAAACTATCTAAGCCAATTGCTTCCCAAAGAAAACTGCATAGGAAGGGTTTTTTGGTACACTTTTTAACGGGTAAAATTCTTTCGACGCTCGATAGAATTTTCAAATACAAGTGAAATATTTAGCTTACTTGCGTCCGACCTAGTATTTTGTAATAATATTGTAAGTTAGGAAGAAAATAATACAAACTCAAAAGTACTTAATTTTATTTTCGATTTTCCTGACAATTAAAAATGTGACCTCTACGTACAATTATCGTGATAATTACATACATGCTGTTTAATGTTCAT
This sequence comes from Saccostrea echinata, assembly GCF_033153115.1. NCBI lineage: Eukaryota > Metazoa > Mollusca > Bivalvia > Ostreida > Ostreidae > Saccostrea > Saccostrea echinata. The sequence goes on along the minus strand of NW_026889756.1, from coordinate 6,135,951 downwards.
GAAAGAAATAGCAACTTGTTAAATAATAACATTAGAGAGATAAATAAACTGTTTCTTTAATACACAAACAAAGTGGTCTTTTCGGCATTCAAAATGCATTGAATTTGAAGTGAATAAGTGAAAGGCAGTTAAGACTAGCTGATTAAAACGAGCGAGTGATAAACAGTAAGACGAAATCATATGAAAGATTCGAAATGATTTTAAAGTAATTTTCCACAAAGCGCAATTATCTCAACATCGAGAAATACAATGTTTATAAAAATAAATATGCAACTTCTTCTAATATGTAAATTGAAATGTACTAGCGACTTAATCAAAGATATTACGAAATAGTCTGAAAGATTCAACATATTTATCCACTCATCACTTAGTTAACAAAATGTATTTGGAATGGCCATTCTATGGATTGTTTTGTGTATGACCTTAGGTCGTTGGTTCACACGCCGATTGATCTTCGGTGACCTCCTTTGCCACGCGCTATGGAGGGAGGGGTTACATAATTGTAAACACACAAAGTGAATGTAAAAGGCGTGTACTTAATGGCTGTGAATAGTCTACGTTTAAAGTTTTGTTTTATTTTCTAACTTTATTGTTTGTTCTTATATGATAAGAAGAAAAGGTTATCTTTTTTTCCCTGTTTACTAGACTGGTTTATCCAAATTTGAAAACAAACGAAATAAAAGGGAAAGTTGTCAGTAAATAATTTGGAAATAAAGCACAAAATACTTCAAGAACCTGATTCTAAAGAGTATTAGCATCTAATGTAGCTAGGTTTATTATTTATAGTAAGTTTATTTTAATTACACGCATGAAGAGCTCTTGTTTACTTGCTGAATGAAAACACTTACCTGTATATATGTTATGCTTCTAGCTCATTTAGAACACAAGACTCAAACAAAATAACGTTTTCTTGAGATCAATAAGATGTTAAATAACAACTTTAATTACGGCAGCTATTTCAAAATATTTACCGTTTTTGAGTTATAAAGCAAAAACTTTAAAGGGCCCCAGATCCCTAATTTTAGGGGCTAGACCCTTTTTAGTGGTGTCAAATGAAAGCCCTAAAAATTGTGCACAACTTTTATTCTACATGTTTTATCAAAATATTTTTAGTTTAGAAGATAAAAGGGAAAATATGTGTAAATTTTCGCTCTTTTAGGCGTTCTAATTTTTGACCCCTCTCTAGCGCCATTTTGAATACAGAAATTGAAAAACAAAAACCGATGTGCACAACTTCAGTGCTTCTATTATTTAAATTCGGTAGAATTTCTACTCCAGCTTTTGTAGTCTCTGAGCCTTTGTCTGGAAATGAAGCCTACTAAATTTTCATTTAAAGGGAGATAACCCAAAAGCGGAAGTGAATTTTTGAAATGTTTGACAGCATTCTGATAGAGTTTTGTAACGTCTATAAACCCTGCAAATTTGAGCAAAATCCGTTGAGAAATGAGCAAGATATGAGGTCTCAAAGTTGGCGTCTAGGAAAAAAAAAGAATAATAAGAATAATCTTAACCATCAGAATCAGTAGAAGGTCTTCCGTTGGAAACGGAAGACCTTAAATAGAGTGTTCTCATTCGTTTGCGGGGAAAGGTGTATATTTTAATCACTTTTTGTAATTATTTGGGTATGTTCTTCATCATATTAAAGATTGAAAACATTCTGACAAAGACTTTTGAAAAATACTTACAAATTTAGGTGGTAAATTGACTAAAAAATATTGAGCTTATTTGTCTATATTCGTTGAAATGTGGACTTAATCTTTTATGTCAATTGAATAAAAAAGAATTTATTCTTGAATAATATTGCTTAATATGGTTCAGTTAATAAATTCTATAAACGACGATGTTTGAAGAAGTATTTTAGCGATTTATTATATTCTCTTTATGACCAGTACCCCTTAAAATGGCTGAAAATATGTAGTCGCTGTGTAAAGTTATCCTTCCAAGTTGCACAGACTGCACTACATTTAATAACGAAGAAACATACCATATATTTTTAACTGATTGATAAGCGAGAGCTAATATATCATTTTGAAAAGTTTGAAAATCTTGTGACAAAGACTTTTCCGACATAGGTTCTACCTTAATTGACCTTTTAGAGATTTCAAACCACATTGTATGATGTTCTCCATCTTTCAAAATACAGAGACAGTCCTTGTTTTAACGTTTGGATTCAATTTAATTTTTTGGAAAAATTTGAAACGTTTAAATTTCACTCTATTTGACCTTTGAGAAATTTCAAAACACATTATATGATGTTCTCCATCTTTCGAGATGTAGAAATAGTCCTTGTTTTAACGTTTGGATTGAATTTAAAATTTTTGAAAAATTTAAATCTTTTAAAATTCACTTCATTTGACCTTTGAGAGATTCAAAACACAATGTTTGTTGTTCTACATCTTTCAAAATACAGAGACAGTCCTTGTTCTAACATTTGGATTCAATTTAATTTTTTTGAAAAATTTAAATCGATTAAATTTCACTCTATTTGACCTTTGAGAGATTTCAATCTCATTGTATGATGTTCTCCATCTTTGGAAGCAAAAAATCGTTTAAATTTCACTCTTTGTGACCTCCAATAGACTCCAAATCACTCTCATTCATGTTCTCATTATTTTACATGCCCTTGACATGCCCTTGATTTCATATTTTAAGACTTTTAAATTATTCCAAATTTGAAAATTTTTGAAGTTTTAAATGCTGTAATAAAAATTCATCAAGTAGGAGCTTACCGCTTTAAACGTTAGAGGATATATCAAAATCTTACGATTTTAAAGGTTTTAAAATTTGAAATTATAGTATTCAAAACTTTCAATGATTTAAATTGAATACATAAATTTTCATAATCACAGGTACATTATGAAATCACTATTTCAGACTTAATTGAATGTCCTTGCTTTCTTCTAGGTCACTGTGTATTAAACGTCACTGAAGAAAATCAATAACTTATACATGGGCCGTCAAAATTCTCTAACACACCTGAGCTCATATTTTCTTTAAAATTGCACCTAAAATCAAAACAAATATACTGTAAGAAAGGTCACAGGAAGACCTATCAGATGGTGTAAAAAGTTTAAAATCGGTCCGGAAATAAAAGAGTAAAGATTTTTTTAAAAAAGAAATACAAGGATATCCGCCAAAGATCAAAGAGTACGGTCATCCACAAGTGTCCTTGATAATGAGTTTGACATGTCCTGTCAAGAAAAAGCTAACATACCTGAGCTCATATTTTCTTTATTAGTTCATTTACAAACAAAAGAAATATATTGTTGGAAAGGTCTCGTAAAGATCCATTTGATGGTGTATAAACTTCTATAATCGGTCAAGAAATAAAAAAGTAATGCTTTTTCAAAGAAATCAAAGGGTATCTGCCAAAGATCAAAGAGTACGGTCATACGCCAGTATCCTTGACAATGATTTTGACATGTCCTGTCAAAACAAAAGGCTAACTTACCTGAGCTCATATTTTTTTTTTATTAGTGCACTTACAATAAACCCAAATATACTGTTGAAAAGGTCTCGTAAAGATCTATTTGACGGTGTAAACAGTTTTAAAATCGGTCAAGAAATAAAAAAGTAATGATTTTTTAAAGTAAAGTTCTAAAAGTACACTTGCACTCAAGTGTCCTAACACACCTGAGCTTATATATTGTTTATTAATGTACTCACATGCAAAACAAATACATTTTTGGAAAGTTCTCGCCAAGATCTATTTGACAATATAAAAAAAATTAGAATTGGATTTTAAAAAAAAATTGAAAAAAATAAATTTAATTTTTAAAAAATTTAAACATCTTCTTAAAATTTCAAAAGTCAGGTGCACATGTCAAGGTCACAATTCTATCATTCCTGAAAATTTCAAATTTCTATTTTGCGCAGTTTCTTCGGAGTAGAACAGACCGGAATTGCAGAAAAACATAAAAAAATACGTCATATTTGGCGAACGGAAGTGAAATCATCAAAAATGAAAAAAAAAACATCCCGAGGGAACATCGTTCCCTATCATCTCCGAAAGTTTCATAAAAATCCACTGAACCGTTACTGAGATACCGGTGTAGGAAAAATAAGAAGAAGAAGAAGAAGAGGAAGAAGAAAAAGAAACAGTACAATAATAGAAGGGTCTTCTGCTGAAGACGGAAGACCCTAAAAAGAAACAGTACAATAATAGAAGGGTCTTCCGCTGAAGACGGAAGACCCTAATAATAATAATAATAATAAGAAGAAGAAGAAACAGAGTAAAAACAATAGTTCCCAAACTTCGTTTGGGGAACATAATTATAATCACTGATATTGGTACATTAAAGAACATTGAGTGATCTTGTAAGATTTCTAAATAATATTCAAGCATACAATTCTTACATCAAATAATAATTTCATATGAAAATATATTGCAGATCGCAGATGATGTGAAGAAAATACAAAGGAAGCTGATGTTGAAAGAAGTATAGAGTATTTAATGAAGTTTTTATGAATGGACTTAGATGTGAAAGACTACTTCATTGTGTACCAAGATATATGATTTTATTTATTTTGATATCATTTTCAAATAATGCTTTTGCACATCAAATGAATAATTAAACATATGATTTGATAATGCTTTTTCCTTTTAATACATTTTCTTGATAGATTTTGAAAAGAAAACACAGTTTACCAAGGAAATTAATAATATATATTTTGATTTAAACCTGCTGTTCTCTTTTCACATTCTAGACAAGAAAGATTCACCATGGAAAATACAGGGATCCTTGAGCTTCCAGTTGCTTGTCAATCATTTTTCGAAATTGAAATGCTCAACCTACCATGTAGTTTCCATGGTATGGAAACTATTACACCACAATTACATATTGCTTCTCGTCTCAGAAAAATAAGGGAATCTTGAAGTTCCCCAGTAATTTCCTTTAATGGGACACCAGATAATTCCACCAAGTTTCCATCACACGGAAACCACTACGCTCCAATTCCATATAGTTTCCTGAGTCATGGAAACTTGAGGAATCACGAGGTTTCCTCTAGTTTCCGTTCATGGGAAATCTGAGGATTCCATCGAGTTTCCATTCCATGGAAACCACTACGCTCCGATTCCACATAGTTTCCTAATTATGGAAGCCAGTGCAATCTTCAGGTTTCCCATTATGGGAAACTACATGGAGGCTCGGGAAACTTCAGGTTTCCGGAGGTTTCCGTGGTTCGAGTTACCTTATGGAATAGGAGCGTAGTAGTTTCCGTGGTACGGAAACTTGACGAAATAACCTGGCATCCGCTGCGGAAACCACTAGGAAACATGATGTAAACATGAGGTTTCCATGTGGTTTCCATATAGTTTCCCATGACGGGAAACTACTTATTTCACCCAGTGATAGCCTACATCACAAATACATTCATGAAATACGAATGGAAAATAACACAGTAACACAGCTTACAAGTAGGCCAAAAAAAAAAAAAAAAGTATGACTTTTAACCAGGAAAATTGTTCTCTCTTGTACACTATCTCCAGGAAAATGTAACTAAGCTACAAGCTTGTGTAATTGAACCAAATAATATAATGCTCCTTTTGATCGGTTAACCGGGCAGAATTTAAAACTGTTGTCCGTTTAGTTTAAATTCAGTAAAATGCAAAACCTTCGACAAAGCAAAACAGAGGGTGCAGGGTATAAAAATTGCTTCTGGTGCTCACTTTTTTTGTTCAGACATGAATTTAAACTTGGCAAAGCTTAATTTTCTCCAGCTTACTCCTTCAAAGTGGTGCTAAAAGAGCCATGGAAGCATTGAGTGTAACCACCAATCAGAAAATGGAAGAAATAAGTTGAACATGAAATTCCTAACTCAACTACTTCCTTTTAGGGAAATATCTAAAAAGTTATCTTTGGAAATTCCTGCTTTACAGTAATTTTGAGTCTCCTATAAATACAACCCAAATACACAAAATGAATGCACCAATGGAAGTATAAAGTAAGAAATCAAAGAAATTGTCTGAAAATGAAAATGTTTACAACATGGCCAAAACGCGTCAAATATTTGATTTCAGAGTAGAACCAAAAAGAAAAAACACTTTTCAACACATTCTTCGAGATTACTCTGAACAACTAGTATTTCATTCTCTGCAACACATCTGAAGAAGTTTCTCCAAGTAGGGTAGTCTTTTCCCTGCCCTTTATTCCGAACCAGGATGGATCTTGCCAAAAAACAACACTTGTAGGGGACAATGAGTGCTTTATCTTTGCCAAATTTCATCAAAATTCCTCTAGTGGTTCTAATAAGAATTCCAAAATATGAAAAGTCTACGGACAGACGGGTGACAGAAAGACAAACGGACGACGGTCTACGGCGCTCTATTTCTGGGCTAAAATATTTTAATGGCTACATTGTGAACTACATCTGATTAATTACAAGTATATGAAAAGCCACAGTATTATAAATATTCTTCTTAAACGTGAAATATAAATGAATTAAAAGACCGGACTATTAATGAGAAGACACATTTTTATTAATGTTCTACTTAAACGTAAAAAAAAATACAAATTTACATAGTTCTAAGAAAACAGGTCCAACTCAAGCTATCTAGAGACTAACCTATGTCAACGACCGTGTTAAATTTATTGCACCTGACAAGCACATGTCACAAATACTAAATATAAAATTCAAGAACTGCAATTTCTTATGTCATATTCTTTCTCAAATACCACGAAACAGAACGGTTTATGTATATTCCAGAATGAAAAAAAAAAACAAAACAAAACAAAAACCTGAAACTTATATAGCATTTTCATATCCAAATTATCATTGTCTTCGTTTGATTCATTACAACCAAATAAGAAGTCACAAAACCTTAATGGAATTCCATATAATGAAACAAACATACAATTAACAACTTTAATTCTTTTTTAATGTTCCCACAATTCCGATTTTTTTTTAAAAATATTTGTTGTTCTGCATATGGCTGAAATCTCTTGATTAATATAAGATAAAATTAAACACGAAGGAAGAAAACACAAATTGTCATTTTATGCGTTTATCTTTCGACTCCTAAAACAGTTTTGGTCAAAAGATCATGACTTAACTTCACTGCAGAACTCACAATAGAGAATAGAGTTGCTCGGAACCCTGCGCACTGACCCCTGGGAAATCCAAAGGTCAGACCTGGTGTTGGGGTAAGTCAGTCTTTAATTGGCCAGCCACATCCGCTTTTACAACCAGTTTGAATCAACAATACTTTGGATACAAAATTTATACAACATTAAGGTAACGCTTAAATAAAAAAAAATCTTTAAATTTGATATTAAATTCTTTTGTAGAAAACATAGCATGTTAAATATGAAAATGAAGTAACATCTTGTAGAATCCCACTGAATTCTCGTTCAAGGACATAATAAGTTCACAGTGAGAAATATTGGCCAGTATGATACTATGATTAAAAAAATTATGCAGCAATGCGAGGAATTTTTAAACAGATAAAATTTTGAAAGAACTTGTTACTTGAAAATTGTAAGTAGGGCATGCAAACCTTACTTTCAACTGAATCGTAATTATAAGGGCACGCATAGTGTCTAAAGTCGAATTTAAGATGAACATAAGACGATTTATTTCTTCAAGGACTACTTTTTTGTAATTAGTATGGATGATCATTTTGGAAAATTATGCTAACACGGCATACTATCTAGATTCACGCCAAGGAAATATCTTAAAACGCATCTATTTAATAAAAGATATCATGCTTTATCTTTTTAAGTGATTTATATGTTCATCTATTGAAATGTACAGACCCTGAAACGTGCTACTACCCCACACGCTGGCTACACGAACGGTGCACGCTCGCTTCACGGTTTGCACGAAACGCTGCACGGTTTACACGAAACGCTACACGGTTTGCACGAAACGCTACATCGTTTACACGAAACGCTTTGCACGAAAGGCTGCAAGGTTTACACGAAAGCCTGCACGAAACGCTTTGTACACGTTTCTCACACGCTTTGTACACGATTCTCGCACGCTTTGGCCTCGATCTGGATTTTCGATTCGGAATCTCTCGGATTACGGATTAATCAAGGATTATTTAAGAATTGCAATCATTCAGATTAATATTAAAACTCCCTACACCAGTACTATATTAACAGATAAAATACTCAATGTTCAGTTGTAATTAGTAAATAGTTGTCAGTGAATATGTGACCCGCCCGGTGAAATACTTATTATCGTCTGTGTACAAATCTTTTTTCACTAGATTCTGAATAACGCACTGAAAAAAAAAATTATATTTGTAATTCATAATCTTTCACAGCATTTAATAATTTTCCAATTATAGTTTGATATTAAATAGTCGTTTTATTACTAACAAATAAACTCAGTTATTGATTTGAAAAAAACAAAAAATGATTCAATTGCGTATGATTTCTGTAAACGGATTGATTTTCTTTTCCTTTTTTTTTTATTATTTATTGATTGATTTATACATTTTTTGATTTATTAAAAAAAATCATTTGATAAAATTAGGTTCTGGTAATAATTTGTAAAGGTAATATCTAAAACTGCATCTAACAGGAATATTGTGCAGGAAAGGGGGGGGGGGAGGTAGATTACCTAGATCTTACTGTTGTATCTTCAAATCTGTACATGACTAAATATAACGGGCACTTGTTTCCGTAAGTATACCATCGGGGAAAAAAAAATATTATAGAAACAAATGCCCGTTCTAAGAAAAAAAAAGATAACCATATCTCCAGCGGGACCCGATACATATAATTCATTAAATGCACTTCATTCAAAATGGTTAATATATCGTTTCATTACAGAGTTAAACTTTAATTATTCATTAAAATTTTATATGGTAGAGAAGCCGGGGGATATGTATTGTAATTATTTAGTTCTCTTTTGAGGCATTGGTTTATCAAATAAAAACAATATAATACCCACCACTTTTAAAATCCTTGATTTCAAACCGCGTCTAGACACAAAAAAAAAAAAAATAAATAAATAAAAAAAAAAATCAATAATTTATGTAATCAATAGTCACGGCTCTTAACAATACATTCAATATATATGTATACATGTCCAATGTCCTAGAAACTAAAAAAAAAATATCCACTAGAACTGCGTGATTAATAAAACAACTGATATATGATAATTCAGGATTTATTTTATTTACGAATGCACTGGCAAATTAATTCACTGTTTACAGACAATCTAATAAATTTAAGAAATAAAATCCACGGATATTTATTTATACCCACTAAATACTAAAAAAAAAACCGTTTAATTTCACAAATTAAAATTCAATCGTTATTGTCGGTTGTCATCTTAGCTATGATTGACAAGAGATAATTGCAGAACAGGGTTTCAATCCCGGCACGCGGAAGCCGTGATCGCAGTTGTAAATTACCTTGATCACAGTCGTAAGAAGAGTGTGGAAAGTGTAAAGAATATTTTTTAAGGGGTGCATCGGGCGCACCCCGAAAAAAGCAATAAATTATTTTAAGAAAGAAAATCATCAATAAAAGACTTGTTTACAACAAAAACTCATTTTCCATTTGATCACACCTCCTCCCGGAAATATTTAACCCTGTATTTGTCGATACATGTGAATTATAATTCATTTATATGACTATTATTAATCAACCAGTTTTATGCATAATAAAGACTATAAATGACTCATCGTTCAAAACTAATTTGTATCACAATCTTGTAATATAAGAAAATTATGTTCGTTTAAAAAGAAAATCAATTAACTGTGCTCCCCGGCCTAGAATTCCAATACTTCACATTTATAGTAACATACTAAATTTTGCATTTTATTTTTCACGCCTGCCATATTTATCTATTATTTTGTATTAGTCATCGATATGTTCTTGTAATCCCACAGCCCATAATTGTAGAATGGTGAAAAGATTCAAATAAATGAATGAAAAGGACAAGACCGGATTTCTAATGATTTTTTTTTTAAATGTTCAGTATTGCTCCCTTTAAAAAATGTATTGAATCAAATACCTTAAAATTTATGTGCATATAATTAATTACTTTTAACACATTTTCTGTCCATCTTTATTGAAATGAAAAAAAAAACGAAAATCAAACAAATATGTAATAAATTACCGAGTAATTTTATTTTGTTGTTTCCGTATTTTTTTCACTCTTAAAATACCACCGGTACGATATATCCAAATAATATTAATTACAAACAACACAGAATGACATGTTGATCCATCAAAAGCCATCTTTAAAATAAAAAGACTTCCGAATGAATCCTACACGTTTCTCACACGATTCTTGCACGAAAGTCGCACGTTTCTCACACGGTTCTTACACGAAAGTCGCACGTTTCTCACACGCTTCTCGCACGCTCCCTACACGGTTTGCACGAAACGCTTTGGGGCTTACACGAAACGCTGCACGGTTTACACGAAACGAAAAGCGCACCAAAGTCACACGCTTTTTTGGGGTAGTAGCACGTTTCAGGGTCTGTATTCAATATTGTTACTACATGTACATGTTCATATCAAGTCCATATCAATTGTAATTATATGTAAATTGAAAAGCGTATGCATATATTTGAGATTCACGAACACGTTAACAAATTTTTGTTCTTTAAGAACCCTTGGTACCCATCGTACACTCGCTCTTTTCATAAGTCCTCTGTCAATTTTTTTGAACAGTTCAATAAGACAAAGTGTTCATATCACTTTATATAACAGATGCACGCATGTCTTTTGATAACATCAGACATCTGTTAAACGTCTCCGTTCGACCTCTCATCTTTCGGTCTTCCTGTCCTCTGCTGATCATTTAATGACCCATCACCCTCCCCCAAATCGCTGAAACCATCTATAAACAAGACTCTTTTTTACATTATTTTCGCCGTAAGTCTGATTAATCAACGTAACTGTCTCAACTGATAATTTCCCCATTTTGAAGTGAAAATGCAAAATGTAATACAGCTCGTTGCAGCATTTCTTCTCCCCATTTTGACACTTCCTTTGTTCAATGCATCAAAGTAAAACAATGTTTATAATCAAAAATTGCAATGATGTCATTTAATTTTCAACTACTAGTAAGTGTAACTATTTGGTAGATAATATTCAAATAATAGGAGCATTTTCTAAGCTGAATTTTTCACTGAAGGGATATCTAAAAAGTTATCTTTGAAAATGAAAATATTTACAACATGGCCAAAACGCTTCAAATATTTGATTTCAGAGTGGATCGAAAAAGAAAAACACTTTTCAACACATCCTTCGAGATTACTCTGAACAGATAGTATTTCATTCTCTACAAACACATCTGAAGAAGTTTCTCCAAGTAGGGTAGTCTTTTGTGTCTACATTCCCCCGCCCTGTATCTAATCCAGGATAGATCTTGCCAAAAAACAACAACACTTGTAGGGGACAGTGAGTGCTTTATCATTGCCAAATTTCATCAAAATCCCTCTTGTGGTTCTAATTAGAATTCCAAAATATGAAAAGTCTACGGACAGACGGGTGACAGACAGACAAACAAACGGACGACGGTCTACGACGCGCTATTTCTGAGCTAAATTGTCATTTTAATGGCTACATTGTGAACTACATTTGATTAATTACAAGTATGTGAAAAGCAACAGTATTTTAAATATTCTTCTTAAACGTGAAATATAAATAAATTAAAAGACCAGGAATATTAATGAGAAGACATATTTTTATTAATATTCTACTTTAGCGTAAAAAATTACAAATTTACATAGTTCTAAGAAAACAGGTCCAACTGAAGCTATATAGAGAGTCACCTACGTAAACGACCTTGTTAAATTTATTGCACCGGGCAAGCACTTGTCACGAATACCAAATATAAACTTCAAGAACTGCAATTTCTTATGTCATATTCTTTCTCAAATACCACGAAACAGAACGATTTATGTATATTGCAGAATGAAAAAAAGACCTGAAACTAATATAGCATTTTCATGTCCACATTATCATTGTCTCCGTTTGATTCATTACAACCAAATAAGAAGTCCCAAAACCTTAGTGGAGTTCCATATAATGAAACAAACGTACAATCAACAACTTTAATTCTTTTTTAATGTTTCCACAATTCCAAATTATTTTTTTAGAAATATTTGTTGACCTGCATATTAATTAATATAAGATAAAATTATACACGAAGGAAGAAAACACGAATTGTCATTTTATGCGTTTATTCTTTCGACTCTTAAAACATTTTTGGTCAAAAGATCATGACTTAACTTCACTGCAGAACTCACAATAGAGAAAAGAGTTGCTCGGAGCTCTGTACACTGACCCCTGGGAAATCCAAAAGTCAGACCTGGTGTTGGGGTAAGTAAGTGTCTTTAATTGGCCAGCCACATCCGCTTTTACAACCAGTTTGAATCAACAACACTTTGGATACAAAATGGATACAACATTAAGGCAACGCTTAAGTAAAAACAAATCTAAAGATTCGACAGTAAATTCTTTTGTAGAAAACATAGCATGTTAAACATGAAAATGAAGGTACATCTTTTAGAATCCCACTGAATTTTCATTCAAGGACATAATAGGTTCAGTATGAGAAATATTGGCCAGTATGATACTATGATTAAAATATTATGTAGCAATGCGAGGAATTTTTAAACAGATAAAATTTTGAAAGAACTTGTTACTTGAAAATTGTAAGTAGGGCATGCAAACCTTACTTTCAACTGAATCGTAATTATAAGGGCACGCATAGTGTCTAAAGTCGAGTTTATGATGAACATAAGACGATTTATTTCTTCAAGGACTACTTTTTTGTAATTAGTATGGATGATCATTTTGGAAAATTATGCTAACACGGCATACTATCTAGATTCACGCCAAGGAAATATCTTAAAATGCATCTATTTAATAAAAGATATCATGCTTTATCTTTTTAAGTGACTTATATGCTCATCTATTCAAATGCATGTAATATTGTTACTACTTGTTCATATCAAGTCCATATCACCTGTAATTATATGTAAATTGAAAAGCGTATGCCAATGTCATAACAAGTCAGATTTCTAACTTCCCAAGCATTTGTTTTGTTTCCAAATTGCTTACATTTAAGTAGTAATCTAGTTTTTGACCAATCTGATTAAAACCATTTTTTTATTTATCGCTCCAATTCTCTGCGCTGGAAAAGAATCCATATGCACTGTTTTCAGGTTCATGTTATTTCCTCTATATTTTCTGACCAATCAGAGAACAACTCTCGTCGACGCGAAAGCGAGATGATGTATTGGAATAAGTTTGGGTCTTGTCGTTCACACGAGATAAATCCCGTGAAATTGCGAAAGCAAAACAACAGAAATGGCGGCCCCCATAATACCCACCCAGCCGGTAGTACAGCAATACAGCCTCGTTCGTGGATAAGGCATTGGGTTTTAGTTGCTGTTGTTGTTGTTGTGCTTTTATTTTTATTTTTATTTATTTTTATTTTTTTTTAGATTTTTGCAATTTAGTGATTTTTTGAGGGTCAGATTGTCCAATATAGAGCTATATATGTAGACTCTTTTGATAAATTGTTTATAAATTAAAAATTAATTCATAAATATTTACATTTGCAAATGTTTTGGATAGTGGCTTCCATGATATTAACAATATCCTCCTCTGAGACTTCCTTTTCTTTGGGCGGAATGATTCCCTTTGCTCGTAGAACATCATTCCACTCGGTGTCCGCATTAGGGTCCTATCAAAGGAAGATTCAGCATTATTACTCACAAGAATCCCTGATTATAAATTGTTGGGTTTTATTGTAATCTGTAAATGAGGGCTGCATGGAATACTCCTTTTTTTTTTAGCATGGCACATGTACTTATTAGCTTTAATTTTCAATTAAAAAAATCTGAAATCTTTCTGTAACGAGCAGTTGTTTTTAAATAGTGCTAAAGCAAACCTTGAGTATATAATTTTACAGCATTAATTAAATCAAATAGGCCCAGCTTTTTTTCAAAAACCTGTAGTTTTATTAATTTAAGGAATAAAAATCATCTCCTGACTTCCTTGTTTAATTACTTTATTTTTTTCTTATTAATTCTAGACTACATTGGTGTAAATTTGCAGGCCCTGAAGATATTAATTAGCTATAATGATCTCTACTTATTAAAATTTTGTTAGAAACCCTTCTTTTTTAACATTTTAAACACCTCTCTGCTGAAAGTATAAAAAAAAAAACAACAACTACAGGGAGCCTGCAAATTAAGAATACACAAGGGGCGGAGCTATCATGTCACTCAGAACCCTTTTCACACATGAGTGGACAAAGCAGTCCCAGAAAGCAGTGCCAGGGACTGTTGGAAATGCTGGGTCTGCCTTCTAGAGCACTCCCACAGCAGTCCCAGAGCAGTCCCATAGCGGTCCCAAAGCAGTCCCACAGTGGTCCCTGAGCAGTCCCACAGCAGTCCCAGAGCGGTACCAAAGCATTCCCGGGGACTGCTTTCTGGGACTGCTTGGGTTTCAGGTTGGGTCTGTTTGGTACTGTACTCGTTGCTTTGCAACGAGCTTTGCTCTAGTTATTATTGTTTTTTTTTTTCTTACCTATTTTGTGCACGCGAGTTCTCAGAAACGGCTCGCTCGATTTTCATGAAACTTTTAGGACTGATAGAATATCAAAAAAATCTAGATATATATATTTTTTTAATTTGATGACGTCATTTCCGATCCGACGATTTTTGCGATTTAGTGATTTTTGAAGTGTCAATTTGTCCGCAGATTTTCTAGAAAAAACACTCATCACAGGAACGTGAAACTTTTAGTGAAGATAGAGCAACATAAATGGATCTGTAATACGTTGTTAACATTCACTGGAAGTGCCGCACGTCGACGATCGCTATCGCCTGAAAAATGTCATATCGAGAGTTTCAAAACTTCTAACACTTTCTCTACGATATATTTTTACTTGGAAATATTTTGTTAAAACATATGCATCTAGGTTAAGGACTCCCATACTTACCTCAGCCTATGCAGAGGTTCGGGAAAGCTATTATGACGTCACATAAAAGCAATTACAAATGAATCTCGATGAACAAATACTATATGTTCTTTTTAAAACACACTCAGTACTTTCGTTTCTCTTAAATATTATATAGATAAATGGATGTGCAGCTTATCTTGCCATCATAGCACTTAGCGTATGTCTATTGAAAGCCAGCTTGATCTCGCTGTATCTACAAAGATGACGTCATTTCTTAGTTTGACACGCAGTTTCTCTGCACTTGAGGCTTGGATCAAGCTATTATTATAGCAAAATTATATTTATTCCGTAATGTTACATTATTCAGATGCATATTACATCTATGTCTAGAGTTTATAGAAAGACGGCTAAATTTTACATATTTCTTGAGCACGAGGAAATTGCTCCCAGCACTTTTCATGTTAAGGAATTTGTCTCAAAGAAAACAGAATAAATTTTATAGCGGAAAGATACCCGTATATCGTTGAGTTTTTACGATCTTTGGAGTAGTACATATATGTTCTTATTTTAAACCTGTCACGTGACAAACAGCTGATGTAAGCGATGTCGCTTTGGCCGAACTCGACAGAGACCAGATTCATACAAGGGCTGTTTCTTTCAATCTACATACCCATGTGGCTTTTAGCGGTTTAATCTTAGATTCAATGTCAGTTATCACAAACCCACCATCCTTAACATGACCAACCACTGTGTTTCTTTTGATTTGATCTGTTTTATTCCATATGAAATTGAATATTAATTTATTGATGTTTTTAATATAACTTCCATCGGGAGTTTACAAAAACACTTGCAATGTAAATGAGTTTTTATAGCTCTAGAGAATTTATTACAGTGCATTTCCCAAATAATGTTAATTTTCTTCTCTTCCAAGATTCAGATAGAATCTCTATTTCATGATAGACTTTTATCCAATTCTTATTACAACATTCAATTTTTTCGTGACCTATATAAATACCTAAACCCTCTACCGCCTCATTTGTTAACTGTAATGCTCTCTATTTCTCTAAAACGATTTTTTAAAGGACCAAGAAGAATGCATTCAGTTTTATTGATATTGACTTTAAAACCTGCTTGAATACAGAAATTGTTTAAAGTTTTAAAGTTAATTTTTTTACTTCTCTTTCCATATAATCAGCTTGAAAACCTTCTGTATTCTCGTTTTCTTTAATTTTTATAGGCAAGATTTCCGCAACAAAAAGATACAGAATGGTTGATATTGGACAACCTTGTCTGGTCCCGATTTTCATTCTACATTTTTTTCGAAATTTATCCATTATTCTTTAGTCTAAAGATCGGGTTACAATACAAGGTTTTTATCCACTTTAAGGAATTCGGACCAACATTTGTTGTTTTTTTTCTAAAGTTAAAAAAAAATCCATTTGACTGAGTCGAAGGCTTTTTCAAAATTTAAAATTAGTAAAATTCCTTTTTTGTTATATATTTCACAATAATTAAACAGATCTAGTATAAAGCGGACATTCATTCCTATAAGTCGGCGTTTATATATGCTGTTTATTCATATTCTATTTCCTTGTAAATAATCTTCTTTATTACAAACTTAGTAATAAATACAGGATTTTTTGCATATATGATATGCCTGACGTCACAATAGCCGTATCAGCCCTACAGGGTTGATATGAATCTGCGGGGCTGATACGGATCAATATCACACCCCTGGCCAATTAAACTTTAAAAAACAGTACTTGTGATAATACACGTATTTTTTTTTTTTTTTTGTTCACATTCTCTTGATTTTAAAATACTGTTCTTTGATACAATAAACTACGTACATGTCAGTAGTGAGTGCATGATTATTTATTTGATTTTCTTTGTCTCAAACTGATGTGTGCAGTATTATTACTAAGTAATGAAGATATTATAATCCGTCTGGCTGATATTGGTGTCTCGGGCTGATACACGATGTGATATCGAAAAGGGTATGTATCATTCTCTATTTGTAATCTACGTGCAAAAATAAAGACTATAATTTTATAATCTGTATTGGTAAGACTTATTGGTCCATAGTTTTTTAAAAGATATTTTCCCCATTTTTCTGTATAAGAGAAATAACAACGAGTCTTTGCGAAAAAGTCATTTCCTCATTAAAGAAAATTTCCTTTCATAAAATAAAGGGGATAATTGATCCCAAAAACATTGATAAAACTCGTTTGGTATTCCATCTAGACCAGGGGTTTTATTTGATTTCATATTCATAACTGTTTCCTTACATTCAGATATTGAGGCGGAAACATCACATAAATCTCTATTCTTATTAGAAAATTTATTTACATTACATCCGTCTAAGTAAAGATTAAGGAGGGATTCTTCTCATATTTCTTGTATTTAAAAATTAATGAAATTTTCATAGATTCAAGAAGACATTATCATTAAGTAATGGTATCAATTAGATTAAATTTGACCGTTTTATTTTAAAAGCAAGGTCAGGTCAAGGTCATTATCTTTTTTCCTTGACCGTAAGAATAGAAAATACTGCTGCCAATCATGTGATGCCTATTTCTATTTCAAAAAATAAAATGTTTTCTTTTTGTATAAAAAGATATTATAATATAGGGTCTATGAGATGATACTACCAAACTGACATAAATAATTTAACTCAAATAGATATTGGCTAATCCGAATTTCCTCTATATTTGTTAGATTTTTAGGATATATTAGTTATTTTTATTTGCTTCGAATATTTAATTTTTTCTCATTTTCACATATGGTAAAGTAGTCATATAAAGATACAAATTGATATAAAAAAAAAGTTTTGACCGTTTACTAAGAGAGAAAAAAACACACTTTTAACGAATTTTTGCTCAAATCTGTACTTACAAAAAATGTAGAAAGGAAGTTTTTAAAAGTTAACAAAATTGTAGTTTGTTTGGAAAATCATATTTATTTGATATATTTTAAAACTTCGGTCCATTATTACTAATTTTACTTACATTTGAAATTTTCTTAAATCTTTGATTGTTTTAAAATTTTAACTAAATTCATTGTTCTATAATAATTTTGAGAATCAGAAAAGGAGATAATTTCATACGCCGCCGTTCCGCCAAAAATATAGTCCCTGCTAGATTTCAAACTTAGTTTACCATTTCTATTTAAAGTTGTACAACTATGTTGATGAAAGAAAAATATGATCTTTTATATCCTTTACATCTAAATATATAAAACATATCAGCAAATATACTTTGAATATTTCATCTAGTCAGAAACCAGACGAGAATCCCTCCTTAACATCATCGCTCGGCACTAATTTTGAAGTATAAAGATTTTCCTAAAAATCACAACCACATCTTTATCGTTTAAAATTTTATGCATGACATTTTTTGTTTGGTGTTTCTTTTCTAAACTTAGAACATATTTGGGTTTTTTTTCACCCTCACTAACCCATTTGCCCTTGATCGGATTTGTGCCCCTCGACCTTTTTTATCGTATACAATATAAGTTTCCTAATTGATTTTCTAGAATGCGTTTTTTATTCATGGCTATGAAATTATGAGGTGGATTTTCAATTTCATTAATTTCTTTTCAATTCGAAATACTATTTTTCTATAGGTTTTTTGACGTTTAGTGGAAAAGGCTTTTGAAAAATAGTTTTGGTCGACAGTTTCAAAGACTCTTATTTATCAATAGACGAGCCTTCTCTTTTACTTATATCTTTACCAATTTGTGGCGGTTGACATCTTTATTAAATATGTATTAATTAATGGTAAATATAGACAATTTTATTAAATCCTTGAAATGCACTTGCGTCCAAAGACTGTTGATTGCAGGAAAAAAAAACCATGGTTTGATATATTTTCGGCAGTTAATGGAAATAATGTTATAAAACAAATTTTAGATTTTGGGGATGAATACATCTCTAATGTCATAATGACAAAGAACAATCCTTTTTGGTCTGATGTTTTTAGTTCTTGGCAATATGTTATGCAAATAGTGGAACATGACATGGACATGAAAAATAAATCTTGTAATATTCCAATATGGTACAATTCGAACATAAAGATTGAAAACAAAAGTATTTTTATAGAAAATTGGTATCAGAAAGGTGTCAAAACGGTTGGAAATTTGTAGATTGAATTTTTCTTTCAAAGTCTGCTTTTCAACAAAATTTCAATCTTCCTTCTCTAAATGTAATGCAGTACAATAGTGTTATTTGTGCTATTGCAAAATGCGTGAAAAATCTGGCAATTAAGAGAACAATAACGAAGAAAATTTGTCTGCCCTATTTATCATTTTATTTTGAATATATTTTGTTAAATGCAAAATGTTCAAAAATTATTTATAATGTCATAAACAAAAATTGTACAAAGCCTACAGCAATTTCAAAGTGGAATTTAGAGTTGTTCCCTCGTGGAGTGAATGATATATGCACACAAAATGTTTTTCGAGTGTGTTTCAAGACTACAAATGATTCTTCTGTACAATGGCTTCAATACCGACTGCTTCATAGAATTCTTCCTGTTGGCTACTTTCTCAAAAAAAAATAACATTAAAATATCGAACTCATGCAACTTTTGTAAGGAGGATACTGAAACTATTCAACATGTATTTGTAACTTGTATGACGTAGTGGACTTGTGGAGAAATTTAAGTATGTATATCTATAGAACAAATGCTAAAAGAATTGGCTTTAATATCAAAAGTATTATTTTTGGTGAAATACCACCCACTAAAGATAACATAATTATAAACTTTATAAATTATATTGTTATATTATACACTAGGCAGTACATTTTTACTTACTCATTACAGTGTTAAAAGCCAAACTTCCTTGGTCTAATAAATCATTTGAAAATAAAATATAACATTGAGAGATTTGTATCAATTTATATCTCTAAATCGTCAATTTTTGATAAAAAAAAAAAAGGGACTTATGGAAGAAAAATTTTGAACCTAGTTGACATGTTTTTGTTTTTGTTTAAAGCCAATCTATTGAATATTATTGAATGTTTTATATCTGTTTTTGATAACTGCATTTTATTATTTGTGAATAATTGATATAGTGAATTCTTTCTAACGCAGCCTTCAAATTCCTTATGTATAATTCTAGTTCAATCCGATATGTGCGAGTGGATGTATGAATCTTTGTGTGTGTAAAAAATCCTTTGTATACTGCCCTGTAGATATTTATATGTAACTATATATTGACATGTATACAATGGATAATGTAAATAAAAAAAGATATGTATTAATTAATATCCCAGTAATTGAATATTACTTTTGTACATTGACTGAAATTTATTTAGTATGTTTATGTATATTAAATATACCTATTGTTGTTTTGTTAATACTATGTGGGTCTGATACTTATTGTTATATTGATTGTGCACTCTACGTCATTTTATGTCAATTATGACGTCACAGACGTCCAGGCCCGGGGTATCCCGGCGGTGTTAAATTATATACGACTGTTTTCATTTTTCATATTGGCAGAGTTGAAGTCGTCATTGGAGAGAGTCGATTTTGTTGTTGGAGAGAGCGGTCAACATAAGACCTGTAAGCATTGTTAATTGTTATGGATGTTTTACTATTGTAACTAATAAACGGTTAAAAATGAAATCGATTCATATCAATTGATTCTCGGGAGTATTGGGCAACCGCCCGTTACAAATTTATTAACTTGGGATTTATATGCATTACACTTTAAAAGTGAAGTATTAAGTTTCCAATATTCCCTTCCTCGCTCATTGTTATGTATAGAAAAAAATCAAATTTTAATATTCTATGATCTGTCATTCTGATGCCATTATTATGAGTACCAGGACTTCTACAAGGACAAAATTGCCCTATTTTTAGCAACAGAGTTGAACTAATAAAAATCTATGCAACTCTTTGGGACGTTATTTGCTTCACACCAAGTGTATCCACTAAGGTTTACATATTTTTCTTTCCATATGTTAATTTCATATTTTTAAGAATTTCTTCTAAAACCTTTGAACTTTTATCATTGTTAATTACTTTATGTGACAAGTAATGTTTCCACATAAAGTAATATTACTTACATTGGTTGAATTATTTTTGATAAATCTTTTCATTCCTCTAAAAAATTAATTTGCAATTTTAATTCTACTTCTAATTAAATAATTAGTGTCATAATATAAAAATTGACAGATGAATTGCTCTTTTTCTCATATATAAGTAAGGTATCAGCCTATCAAACAAAACAGTTATACCAACTGTAACATTTATTGCTGTAGCGGATGAAAAAGGTAAGACAAACATAAACCTTTCTATAGAGACAAAATTTCAAAACGTATATTTATCAAAAAATAATAATGAAAAAGCTCGTACTAAAGAACTCACAGGTTAATAAGAAATCAGAAAAAAAGCGCGAGATCTTTCGAGCTGTTCGATATATTGATTTCATATTGAAAATAGTTGTTAACGTAGAAAAGCACTAAATTTAATTACAAGTCGGGAAATACTTGGCTGACCATAAAACGTGAAATGCTTCAAGTCCTACAGTAATTATTATTCTGTCATTTTCGAAAGATACATATACTTTTACACAAATCCATTATTTTTCAAATACTCCAATAACAATTTGTCCTGCTTAAGGTATAAGATGTATAATGGACGATTTGGATTTAATAAACAGATGGCTAGATCTCCGAAACGTGGTATCATAATTAAGTATTGGATGATTGAAAATGATTTACCGAAGAAAAAATGTGAATTTAGTGATTTTTTTAACAATATATTGATTATTGATTTCTGCATTCAACCCTATGGAAGTAATCTTTTTTTAGAAATAGATAATGAATTAAAAGAAAACTTGCCAAAGGCTCTTGGTAGAAACATTTAAATTGTAATTATCTACCAAAATCTACAAAGAAAAGTATGGGTCACCATGCAAATTTCTCTGAAAATTATACTTCTAAGAATTTTCAACGTGCCGACTTGGGGAGGATCGCTCTTCAAATTCAAAGTTATGTCAATTTTCTGTAACGTCTAAAAATTCATTATTCAAGTTTAAGAAATTCTAAAATGATTGTTCATGCATCCTATACTCTAATTTCTTCTGGTTGAGTTTTTTGTCGGTAATTTGAAGGAAAAATATTTCAGAACCAACATTGTCACATTAGAGCTATGGAACCCTTAAATGCAATTCTATTGCAACAATATTTACCCTATGTTAGTAAATCAATGTACATGTGTAAATGGTTTTAAAAGATTGAAATTAAGGTTTTAATAAATGGTTTTAAGAAAGACGTAGCGCATTGATGAAAATGTTTTCCGTCCAATTTTTTTCTTTGATACGTCGGTCAACGAAAAAATATTACTTTCATTTCTTATCATTTAATTATGATTTCAAAATAATAAAATGAAACTTTCTTTCACTTTATTATTGAATTTACGCATCGAAACAGTGCGTAGGAATATTTCACAACGTTGCTGAAATTCAAAATGGCTATAGGCCTAACGAAGAAACAACGTCCTCAAATAGTGTCGTGCCATTACCAATCTTTTCTAACAATACTTGACAGTTCTTTAACACAGAAAACTTACCTGTTGTGTTATTAATTTTTTGCTATATCCCAATAGGATTCCCCGGTAAGCTGTCTAGGTCCGTTTAATTTAAAGAGATGCTACTCAAATATCCTTAAACTCTGTCTATAGGTCACAGAAATTTTGGATTTCATTTGCGCATCTCTTCATTTGAATTTCAAACTGAACAGATAAATATGTATCACAACCTGTGCATTCTGTAAAATCTGAACGAGTCTGTTTGCCGACTGTTTAACATTGAAAGAATTCCGTCCTCGTTCATACAGTGTTGTTTTTCTCGATCATTCGTTTCCTAAGAATTAACAGATTAACGGCATTTCCCTGCTTTGGTAGCATAAAAGCATTTCTTCACAGTTCTATTGTTCATACCAGTGTTCTCAAAAGTCAAACATTTAACATATGTATGCTGATTTCTTTCATTCTTTCCGATTACTGTATTGTTGTCATGCAGACGATCTGATTTGTTTAGCAAAGGGGGATAATTCAAAAAGAAACGAAAGTAGAAAATAAGTCAGGATCGTAACGAAACAAGTTTCGAAATTCAGAAAAATGTCTATTAATAGAGTAAAAGTATTTATTTGTTCCTTCAGGAAGTAATCTGGAAGCGGAAAATATACATGTAAAGACAGACAAAGTAGTTCCGGCTGCTAAGTGCAAACGAACTCCAGATTTTATTGATGCAGTTATCAAAAGAATTTTTTATCCAATCAGAATCAATTATTTTATAGAAATTAAATGATTTGATCTTCCTAAGATAGTAAACAGAAGGAAAAAAGACATCTCACCTAGTCTTGTGACAATGTCCACCACGTCCAGTGCAAACAAAAAAAAATAATACTAACACAAGAGATCTCACATACAAGACTTCACAAATATGTTCGATTAAATTATATATAAATTTGTAATCCTACTCTCATGAAAATAAATTGCCAAAATTTTGCTTAGAGACACAATAAAAAATTTTAAAAATTACAATCAACCTATAAAACAAGGCACGTATAGAGTACATGTTTATGATGTAATTTATATTAAACGAGGCCTCCACCTCATGTCATTTGAATCAAAATTTTAATCTTTTTGGCCATAAACATCGCTGATGAGAATTAAGTATTTGAAACAAGGCTTGTACGTTGCACTAAACCTTAATTAATTAATTACCCCTTACCAAAAATATAGCCTTCCTGCCAACATTTGCTGCAGTTCTGCAGCAAACTTGCTGCAGACATTGCTGCAAGCTTGCTGCAATGGCGCTAAGAAGCCATGACAGCTTATACAAAGCCTTTGTGTTTACAGCAAGTCTGCGGCAAGTATGCATCAAGCTTGCAGCAAACATTTTACAATGCAAATGAGATTTTCCAAATATGGAAACCTTGCTGAATACTTACGGCAAAATAGTTTTATTGTTTTAGCCATTCCTGCGTACAAGCAGCAAGTTCGCAGAAAGCCTTTTTCCTGACCTCAATCTGTTAATCATAGGGAAATTCACCACATTTCTGAAGTGTTGATGGTCTCTATTTATGTTCCTAGATAATGCTCCCATACTATTCTTAATATAAATGTAATATAATTTTTTTTTCTGACACGTACAGAAAATTAAGAATCTTTTCACATGACTTTGTGATTAAAATTTTAGTTATTTACAGTTACCTTTTTATTTGAAAAACATATAAACATTTATAATTATTGATTTGGAACCTAAAAACCTTGAACATTAAAGAAACATACAAATGTGTGTATGTCTCATAATTCATAAACAGATTTAGATTTGACCTAGAAAGTACATCAGTTACTAAAACATCCTTTTAAGATATAACTGTTTCATATTAAAATGATAAAAACAAAATCAGATCTTACCAGTTAGATGTTGTGTATGCCAATGTACACCTATATCCAGAATTATTCTTTTGTAATCATTCAAAATTGTATATTTTACTACAGTACCCGCATCGTTATTCTTTACAATTCTATCGTGTTCTATCGTGCGATTATCCTATCGTATCGTGCGTGTATCCTATCGTATCGTGCGTGTATCCTATCGTATCCTATCGTATCGTGTTTTCCGTTTATCAGGTTTTGCGTTTTCTATCGTGTTTTCCGTTTATCAGGTTTTGCGTTTATCGTGAAGATCGTTTATCAGGTTCTATCGTGTATCGTGTTTTGAGTTTATCGTGTGCATTCGGAAACCCTCGCTTTTTATCTTTACCTTGAGAAGAAACACCCGAGATATCTCGAGTTCATTTTTCGTTTTGTTAATTTATTTAGGATCAATTTAAGTGTTGAACAGAAAGAGAAATTAATACTCTAACTCTGGTATATTTGTTTACGAAAATAAATAAATAAATAAATAAACGTCAAGTACCGTGACCAAGTAGAGAGCGAAAATCGAATGTTAAATTCTATTTTTGGACATGAAATAATCGATCTATTAATCATTCGTTATATTTTTTTAATTTGTCGACAAGAAATATTTTTGTCAAAGATAAAAATATAAATAAATCCCTTTATATAGTCAGAGTCACAAAAGCAAGATCTTTATTAACTTTGTTTTGATAATTATAGAAACATAAAACATTAGGTATATGTGCAAAAAAAAAAAAAAAAAAAAAAAAAAAAAAATTATGAATAAAAAAGAAAATAGCAGCATCTTTATTAGATTTATCCTTTTTTATCAATAACGGAAACATAAATTTTGTCTATGCGCGCAAGTTTTGTTGTTCCGTTTTATTATTTTTTTTTTCAATTATTTATTTGTTTCTATGTTTATCTACAAGTTTAATGACAATTCATTAGACATGAACATGCTCCATTCAATTCATCATCTGATAATTGTATGTTATAATATAGATGTTTGCCATTCATATTTAATCACTGCACTTAGAGATTAAAAAAAAAGCAAAATAAATAAATAGATAAACAAAACCAGACTAATTTTTATTATACAACTTACCTATTTCGGCTTGGAAATGAACTAAAATATACCGTAACTAAATGACAGGTGGAAGCGCCCCATGACAAGAGAACTGACACCTATATGTACCTGCCTAATCAGTACACGGTCTTCTTGTCAGGTCAAGACCCCCCCCCCCCTTCCCCAACATGACTGGCCCGTGTGTATTCAACGAAGACATACCTGAACTCCTCTCTCACCTGGTGCCAAGTATTTACCTTGACTCCTACTGGGTTTCAATGAAATGCATCTACTTATTTTCTGGATATTGTTCATAATTTGTATGAACAACACTTAATTAACAATTAAAGATTTTATACTAAGAAAATTGGTAAATGTACAATTCCGTTACAGATCAAAAATTGAATAATTGAATCAAATAAAATATAGGCGAGGTTTGCCCTCCAAACTCCCTTGATTTGGTTTGTATACTTTTATGTAATTTTTATAGGTTTACAGTCATAAAAGTGATTGGTGTGATCAAATTAAAAAAAAAACTGCGCTTATGGTACTGTTACAGTACATGTACTTCTGGATCTTAGGGTTTTCTGTGTTGTCTGTCGTTGTTAGAGGCGTCTCAAAGATACATGAAAAAAAAAATAATAAAAGAAATCGCCCGGTTCTGCCGTGATACTCAAGACTGGTGAATACCTTGAATTTAATTTTATTAGTGTTTATCGATTGCATTTAATACATGACTATATTGAAGAAGTCAATATATATTTTTTATTTATTTATTTAATTTCTGATTTTGGCTATTTGAATCGGACTTTTTTTTGGAGTGGTTATGGACCCCCTCCCCCTTCTCCGCTGACTGTGCCTTAAGTGGGGTTAAGATTTTCATAATTTACAAAGTTTTGTCTAAATTTGCCGATGTTGTCCTATATAAGATAAGTTTTATAGCAATCAATACAAAGTCTAATAGCAATAATTGACAATTATTCAATCCGAAAGTCCACTTTCATATTGTGGAAATCGATTTATTATTTATTTTTTGTGTGTGTTCTAGTATGTTGTAAACAAGTGTATGTAATCATTCAATGTTATTTATTTAATACAAAGTTTAAGTACCCAATAAATATATTCACATACATTGTATGCTTAGCATACACGTGTCTAAATAGATACAAATTCTGTTATTGTAAATGCATATAACACAAGCACGCGTAGAAAGCAATACCATTCATTTGGGGGCTGCGTGGGGGGGGGGGGGGGGTCTAAAAAGAAATGTTTTGAAAAGCAAATAAAAGAGGCTAAAGACTTTATTATTGTAGATGGGCAATATTATATAAGCATTATATTTCTACTGTATATTACACAAGTTAGTATTCTGTATCATTTTTTGGTATATGATTGCGTGCTCCCTTCTTAATCTTACAGGCCTATAACATTAAAAATATCAGAATAAATACAAAAGAATGGAAATGCGATTTTTTCGATTAATAGATGATGACAGGTCTAGTGACGTTCATTAATTTTTAATAAATTCGATTTCTTTCGGCCGGTCTCCTTCCTCATATATACATATACAATGTATGTACTTGGAATAAATAATTTCTACATGTATGTGCACGGGATATGTGTGACATATGTATTTTATATAGGATAGATTATTTAATCACAGTCCAGTTGACAGTCTGTCTCAATGCAACTAGCATTTTCAGCAAGTTTAAAACGTAAAAAAAAATATTAAATTAATTTATGTAAAATATAAATTAAAGAAAATCCGTAAAAACTTGGAGGAGAAAGCGTTAGCTTTAAATTAATTATAACAATCATTTTTCATTTTTTCCCCTCTAAATTATGACAAGTAATTTTTTTCGTAAAATTTGAGTTTTTAAATACAAGTTATTAAAGCCGATTTTGGATACATCGCAGACCTCTAGCAAAAGATATTGAAGCCAAATATTTCATTTTTTTTTTTATATGTTCTTCTCTAAAAATAAATCAATGTTTGTTATGAATTTCATAATTTATTTGTTAAAATAATGAATATATTTATAGCGTTTCGTGAATTTCTTGCACTTGGGTGTAAAACTTCGCTAGTCTACGGAATTTTTGAGCCACCAACAAATTAAAAATTTCCGTAATTAAACGACTCAAAATTCAAATTTAACGATTCGATGGAATTTCGGCATTTTTATAATAATTACACAAAAAATCGCCTAATTCCCATCATAGAGTGGTGTGGAATTAATCTTAAAATAATTACAGTCTGAATTTGATGACGATCAATTTTATGACAAAAAAAGTATCTTTTACAAAGCATCATTACTTCAAATGTTTTATCACGATAAATTTAAAATGTTTTATCATTTCGAATTGCGGCTTTGTAAGCAATAAAATTATCCTACTACAGTATATCAAAAAGGAAACTTTTCGTCTTCTCAAAAAACGTTTCGCATTTTGAGACAATCCTATCAGGTTTTGCGTTTATCCTATCGTGAAGATCGTTTATCAGGTCTATCGTGTTTTGCGTTTATCGTATTATGCGTTTATCGTGTTTTGCGTTTATCCTATCGTGCGTGTATCCTGTCCTATCGTGCGTGTATCCTATCGTATCGTGCGTTTATCCTATCGTAACGTGCGTGTATCCTATTGTATCGTGTATCCTGTAAAGAAAAACGATGCGGGTACTGTAACAAAATACTGAAACATCTACAACTTCAATTCGAACATATCAAAGTGGCGAATTCTGTGTTGACCCCAGTGCAATCTGCTTTTAATTGGCTGATTTGACTTGTTTACTGTTCATGCGAACTTCCTGCAAGCATTCAATTTGTAAAATGATTCCTGCGAACTTGCTGCAAACAGATTAGTGTGTATGTTTCCTGCAAACATGTTTAGTGCCTGCGAATTTGCTGTACGAGCAATTGCTGCAATGTTTGCCGCAAGATCGCAGCTACCTGCAATCATCTGCGAACAAGATTTTTTTTCTTCCTGCGAACAATTTTGTTTGCTGCAAACTTGCAGCGGACTTGGTGCAGGTCTGCAGCAAACATATCAGTTTTGTAAGGATTGACACTCTCATTGACATAGGGGCTGCTCTCCGGGCAGTTTGAGTTGCACCTGCTTCCCTCTATGTTTATATTTACAGTTATTGTCAGTTGCAGTGTGGAGCTCTTGAACAAATTTCCCGCGACAGACTGTTTCAAGTGTTATTGTTTGATAGTTCTTTAGCTAGCCTAATCATCTATCAGACCCCATGTACTGGTATATCTTGTTTGGATTTTGTAGTTATATTTCACGTTCAGTATAGTTAATTCCGAATTTAAATTTCTAAATTGTTTGTATCTGAGTGTTATACCACCATTAAATCCCTCGCCATTCGGTTATTTCACAAAAGTTTGGTTGTGCGTCTAAAACAACCCTATACTTTTTTTTTCCGGAACTGCGCCCTTTTATCACTGTTATGAGAAATAGAACGGTGGCGGCTCCTTTGAGTAATTCATATTTTAGGTGCCTTCCATCTAACGTCGTTTCAATCAAAATTTTAATCTTTTCGGCCATAAGCATCGCTGATGAGAATTAAGTTGCTTGTATGGTGCACTAAATCTTGACAAAGGCTGCTCTAGGGGGAGCTTGAGTTGGACCTGCTTCCCCCTACATTCACAAATTGTGCTACATAGTAAGATTTTCTTCCTATTTCGTTGCCTCTTTTTGCGAAAAAGATTCCAATGAAACTCAATTAGACATTATTTCAAACTGAAAATTTCATATCAGAAATTGAAAACATGAGAGGAGAACCTTAATAAGATAGTTTTTAGTCAATGACCTATGATACTGATCTGCTATCTTGATGCTGTTGAAAATTAGCGATTACAGAGAGAGGGTTAAGTCAAGTTCATTGGGATTCGTAAACAAAGTGAAACAGCGATTTCCATTCATTCCGTATGAGTATATCAATATATATCGTTTAATGAAATATTATATATCAATTTGACAATATACCTATTGTTAATTGTTGGACAATCACACATTACGAATGTTCGCTCCTCAGGTTTCCAATTTTTGATATGATTTTGAATAGAACATTTTTTTAATTTTCTTATCACTTATATATTGATTTTCTATATTAGATGAAATATATGGAGATAACGAACAGTATTCAAGCTCAAATGTCCATTAATCAATACAAAATAGGAGCAGAGCAAACACGGACCTCCAAACAGCAGAGATGGGATCAGGTGCCATGGAGGAGTGAGCATCCCCTGCCGACCGGTCACACCCGCCGTGTGCTCCTTGTCATGATCGGGAAATAACGGAAAAATCCGTCGACAATTCAGTGTGTAAATAATGGCCTAACAATTAGTGTGAAAAACCTCAGTCAGCATTTGACTCAATGATAAATTGTATTTGCTGACAAGGTCATTGTATCGACCATAGAACTTACGAAATGATGACTTTAAACGAGACAGCTGATATTCTTGTTTCATCAACTTATTTGTCAATAATTTACCTCGTTTTAGAAATTGTACATACGTAGAGCATGCTCTTGCGTATCGAATCAACTGACAGATATATACCCCGTATGCAGGTGATGAAGGTCTATTGCTGCATAATTAAGGGAAGTTGACGATTGAAAAGTTAAAGTCATCACGTTTATCATAAAGCTTGGTTGTTAGATAACCATCAACGTCTTTTTCAAGTAAAATATCCAAATATGAAATAGATGTGTCAGACTCTGTGGTATCTTTTATCTCAAGTTCACAAGGATATATCGTATCGACATAAGAATGGAAATAGCCATTGTTAATTGACAATACGTCGTCGATATATCTAAATGTCGAGTTGAAGGCCACGGCAAGTGTTTTCTTCTTTTCACGTACAAGATTTTGGACAAATTCTGCTTCATATGAATACAAAAAAAAAGGTCTGCTGATAACGGGGCGCAATTGGTACCCATGGGAATTCCAATAGATTGTTGGAAGACCTGGTCTCCAAAAACCACATAGATATTGTCAATCAGAAACTCAGGCATCTTTTTAATGTCAACTTCAGAGTACTTATTTGAACAATCAGAATGTTTTTTAACAAAATTATTTTGCAAATGACCAATGACAGAGTAAGTATATTTACGGGTTCCATTTTTATTGAAAAAGCAGCTGTCAATGATATCAAAAAGCCTGGACTTCAATTTATTGTGGGGAATGGTTGTGTACAAAGTTGAAAAGTCGTAAGTTTTTAAGCTGTTGATTTTGGTAAAATCTTGTGATTTCAAATTTTCCAAAAGTTCCTTGGAATTTTTAAGTATCCACATCTGATTTACACCACTTCTCGAATATATTTTTGCACAGTACTCTTGAAGTTTCTCCTTCACCACTGTTAATATCTTAGTGAGGAGTAAAGATAGAGTCTTGGTTGAACATTTACTGGAACCCGCTATGTATCTTTGTTTGTAAAGATTTTTATGAAGTTTCGGAATCCAACATAAATATGGTAATTCAAATTCATTTCGGTTGTTTGGAATATTAAAAATATTCAAAACTGACATATGATTTTGAAGAATTTCTTCCTTAGAAAGGGAACTATGAGTATTAGTTGGATTACCACTTGTAGAATAAAGTCCAAGTTCCTCTAAAATACATTTAATATAATGAGCCTTACAAACAAAGACAATGTTGTTACCTGCTTTGTCAGAAGGGACCAGTACGTACTGATCATGTAATCTATCTAATTCTTTTTTCACTTCTGGATTATTGAATACAGAAGGATAGATGGTTTTCATATTGCCTCTCAATCTTTTAATGCGCGATTTTAACATACATCTGATACATTTAATCCATTCTGACAAAGTGTCAAGGTCTTCTTTTTCATTTCTTTTTCAAGGTCTTCTTTTTCTTCTTTTTCAGATAAAATATTATGAGAATATAATTGACAAGGCTGAGTTTGAGTTATGTTTTCTTTTCAATTAGAAAGCATACCCCTTCTCCCTTAGAGAAAATTAAAGTAAAGGATGTTTACACGAATCATTTAAGTATTTCGAAAATTTAATTTGTGACCTTAAAAACTGAAATTGAACCTTAAAAAAAGACCTTAAACATTCAGAAAATTGACATTACTTTAAATCTTAATCGTGAACCTTCTTAGGCACTTAACGATGTATCTGACACAGTTTTTCATTAATTAATTAATTAAGTTAATACATTTGATTTTAATTTTTCATTTTATAATTGTGAGAATCAAACCTATTATTTGTAAGCATTGCATTCTTTTTTTTTAATTGAGCATCAATCAATAACAACTTTTCATTCAAAATATCACACACTTAGGGACATGAAAATAATGATAAAAAATAGTTGTTTTTTTTTTCTTTAAAATGTTTATGACAAATATGATCACTTTTTACTCTGTGATTTTATGAAACTAACTAAGTACATGTACAAGGGTTTCCAGAAAGTTTGTGGACAAATCCTAAATTTTCTTAATAATGTCCGGAATGGCAAACGTGTACGGAAGTATCTCAAGATACACCATGATTAAGAAATTATATAAAAAAATTAAAACAGTGCACACTATTTTATGAAAGTTATAGGTGTAAATACTTCGTATATGCAAGCCGCACGGCCCCGTCTAACGTAACGTAAATTTCATAATATTAACGTCAAAAATATGGAATTTTTATCACATATTCATGGACACACGCTAATTTCCTTTATCATGCCACACTGCCAAAAACTAAATATATTCCAATAATTTCAAGTTATTTGAATAAATATTTTGTGTTTGACGTCGTTTCACCATATTAGAACATAATTGTATAATTGTACGCTGTTCCGTTCGGATGGCCGACGTCGCCTTTTCTGTAAATTTTTGAAACATACTTCTTTAGGTTTTCACTTAATATTTTCACTGTCTATTTACTAAGTGATACTAAAGATATCAGAAAAAGACAATAGTCGCTTTATTTGCGACACATTTAATTTTTATTAAGATTTGACTTCTTTTATAAAGAAAATAATCATTTTATTATGAAATCTTTATTAAAAAGTTTTGACATTTTTACCCTGATCCGTGCGCACATCGGCGACCTTTAATGACCGCAGTTTTTACAAAAATATTAACTTCAAACGATAAAAGCCAAACTATTCTGACTTGGATTTTAATAATTAATATTTTGGTATATAGTAAGTATATCTTGAACCATTCTTTTTGACAAAAAAGCCATTGTCTACGAACTTTTTGGACAACCCTCGTATTTAGCGCTGATGGCAATCATAAATAATCTCCTGTCAATAAATACAAAATATTATTTACAAATTCTATATCATAGGATTGCAATTTACATTTCCTTCATGTTTTTATAAATGGATATGTTCGTTTGTGATCATGTTCCTGTTGTCTTCTGAGAAATCGTTGTTCACATTTTACAAATACGCCCTACCTTTTCAGATTTGTAACATCAATGGAGGCGAAAAGATTTTTCGCTTGTACACTTACCCTTGATAACAAAAAAAAAAAAATTTAAATGGTTATCATTTGTGTCTCTGTGATCAAACCGGTTTTCGTTTGGTGTGTAAGAAGTTTACTCTCTGTAAGTAGACGGCGCTAACAAGATAACCAAATGCAAATGCCAGTAGTTTACAGTGGTTTATGAATTTTCTTATGAAATTTTTGTGATAGTTCTACAGGAAAGTTCAAAGAAAATACACGATCAACAGTGCTGTGGTTCTAACGAGATCTTGCCTCATTTTCTCTGATCTAACCTAAAATTATCTGCATATCTATCTAATTATTTACATTTATATTATTTTCATTAATTACAAATGTAAATGATTTACACACTGAATTGTCAACGGATTTTTCCGTTATTTCCCGATCATGACAAGGAGCACACGGCGGGTGTGCCCGGTCGGCAGGGGATGCTCACTCCTCCATGGCACCTGATCCCACCTCTGATGTTTGGAGGTCCGTGTTTGCTCTGCTTCTATTTTGTATTGTTTAATGGACTTTTGAGCTTGAATACTGTTCGTTATCTCCATATATTTCTTTACCAAGACAACTTACAGGAGTAATTGGTCTTAGATTTTGCCTCCTTACTATCACCCTTATTTTTATACACCGGTACAATATTTCCTTAATTATAATTCTGGCACATATCCAGTATAAAAAATCAAGTTAAACAATTCAATATAAAGCAGCACTATGGTATGTACAGAAGAATTTACATAAACATTATACAATGATTCTTCCCAATGTGCCTTTTTATAGCTTAGTATTATTAAAACATGAGTTAAAATATCCTAACAAATCATTAATACTTGGTGTACAATCTTTCCACCCTAGTTGATAATTTTCCAATATTCTTTTGCGTTCTTAGTTCTGGGAAGGTTGGACCTGTAAACCGGTTAACCACACCAACTGCATGACCTGCTCATGGCAGTTAGGCGTCCTAAGTCCGTGATTGTAGTGTAATCGAGCGTTGTTGTTGTGTCTTGCTTGTAAGTTTCCAATCATTGGTTTATTTTGGCACGGAAATGGTGGACATTGTCGTATGGCATGGTCAAATCTCTTTTTATATTTTTTTTTTTATCAGTTGAGGATCATGGCAGTCTATCTGCAGTGTTGCACGAGCAATTTCCGTGAATTGCGAAGCAGCTTTAGGAAGATTTGCACTACATATACTGCAGTTATACCCTAATCAACACACAAAATAGATCGTAATTCCTTATATTTACATTTACGTCTCATAAAGTCACACCGTGAAAGACACGCGACGTACTTGCATTTATTGGGTCATGAACGTCTCAAATACGACTCGGTGCAACGTTACACATACGGTTTAACGATGGGAAAACATAAGCAATGTAAATATTTTCTCTTTTATGTTAACTCTTTTCTGCTTTACAAAGAAAGGGGAGATCTGACGATGCCTTTACAGAAACATTTAATGTGTTTTTATGCATTATTTCCTTTATATACGAATCTTTCATAGAACCCCCCTCCACCCTTCCCTACTGGCACCAAATTTCCTGACTTCAATCTTTCATAAAATCTGGTTCCTAAAATTATTATTTTCTATTTTTTCTTTGAATTCTTTGTTTTTCATTTTCTTAATATCGAACTATCTTTTTGCACAATCATTTACAATATAACGTTCTTTAATTATTACTTCATTAATAAATGAACCATCATTTCTACACCTTTTGTTTCACTCTTTCAATCAAAATTTGTTTATTGTTTTTTCATGGTTTTTAGTAGAATTTATAAAAGAAAGTCTTAACTATCGTCAACTCATTTAAGATTGGGTCAAGATCCGATTGATTTCTTATAGCTTTATTTAATTGTTATATATATATATATATATATATATATATATATATATATATATATATATATATATATATATATATATAATTTATTTAATAATTTATTTAATAATTATTTAATAAGAATAATCTTGTTTCTTTCTAATCATCATGTAAATGTTGAATTTTTTTTTTTTTTTTTTTTTTTTTTTTTTTTTTTTATGTTTTAATATCTAAATTTTGTACCACTCTTCGTAGGTCTATTCAGCTATGAAACAGACATGTTTTATATTTCAATCTTTGTCGTTTAATCAATAATAAAGAAAAAAGAATGTGTGTTTGTGTCATTAATTAAGTTCTCTCTTGTTGGAAGAGATAATTACCATCCAAATCACGGCTAAAAAAATGTTCAGCTAGCTTTAGAAAAGAAAAAAAAATGAATTTGATGATTATTTTAACATCTAAACAGATTTTTATGAACTTTTTCAGACACAAAATTTTAAAAAAAAAAATATGCTTTCAAAACAAATCAACTCCTCTAAAAAGGTATTTATTCCTTGATTTAGAAGACAAAGTCAATGGAGATATATAATTATTTTAATTAAAAATGTTCAGCTAGCTTTAGAAAAGAAAAAAAAAATGAATTTGATGATTATTTTAACATTTAAACAGATTTTTATGAATTATTTTTTTTTTAATTTTGTGGCTGAAAAAAGTTATGTTTTGTACAAATATTATTTACGAAGTAAAAATGTTCAACATTTATAGCAATTTAGGATGTTGAAGTTACGTTCAAAGGAAATATTTAATTTGAGGGGTCACTGTTGCGACTCATTTTACTCTATTAAAATACTTTTTTAATCAAATATCATAAGCCATGCAATTTGTGTACATATTTTTTTTTATGTATAGCATATTATTTTTTGTATTGTTTGTGCAGAGGTTGAGCTTATATACAAATGGATGATGTTCTGTATATTCATTGACAAGGATTATAAAAATTTTCAAGAAAATTTAAAATGTAATTTATAATTTGATTAATTACTTTTGTAAAGTAATTGTAATTTAATCAATTACACGTCTTGGAAAGCCCGTGATTTAATTGTAATTTAATTGAAGAAAAAGTCAAAGTCATTGTAATTTAATTAATTACTTTTGAAAGTAATTGACACCATCCCTGATTCAAGGCTAAAAGGAGGAGAGGTTGCTACTTATTTTATAATCAATAATACTTTACTAACATTGCGTTTGTGACATCTTTCCTGTCTACTAGTTTTTGATTGGGGGATTGGTGCACCGCAATAAAAAAAAATCATTTTTTAAAGAAATCCTCACTCTTTTTTAGATATTACATAACTTCAAATTATTTACAAGTTTTGAAATGTTCGTTCACTTGATTGCACTGCTTTCACGGTAAAGTGGGAAGGCTGGGCGCAATATGTGGTCGGTGAAGAGAGACACACTAAATCGCCACTGGCATGGGGTCTCTCGCCAGCCAGCAGAGAGAGTCGTTGCCATATGGTGCATATG
Source organism: Saccostrea echinata (assembly GCF_033153115.1). NCBI lineage: Eukaryota > Metazoa > Mollusca > Bivalvia > Ostreida > Ostreidae > Saccostrea > Saccostrea echinata. Next base: position 6,099,754 of record NW_026889756.1, on the reverse strand, counting down.
ATGACTGGGCGGTGATGGCCTGGAAAACCAGACCACAGTCTCGAGGGTTAAGGTACTGAGAGAAACAGACACGGGAGAGGCTTCCCGCAACGGCGGGGAGCTGAACTCCCGACCTCCATTGTCGGTCCAACGGCGGTGGAGGGATGGCACGCTTTAGCGTGTGCTACCTAAGGGACTTTGTCTATTTTCTTGAATAAGCAATGCTACGTAAGGGACTTTTTTAACGATGTTTGCGCCTCTGACGCCGGTCAGCCGATGGTAGAGGGTTTTTTTTTTTCGAAGTTCTTTTCTCTCTCTCTTAAAACTAATCGCCTCTGGCACCAGTCCACTGGTGTCGGGGGCTTTCATTTTTTTTCTTTTCTAATCTTAACCCCAACCCCCGAAAGAGTTAGCGTTAAGTGTAACGTAGACCGGTTAACCACATCAACTGCATGACCTGTTCATGGCAGTTGGCCTTTCTAAGTCGGCGCCGTGATTGTAGTGTAATTAAGATTTTTGTGGTGTCTTGTTTGTAAGTTTCCACTTGTTAGTTCATTTTGGCAAATACATAGTGGGCGTTGTTGTGTGGCATGCTTAGATTTCCTCTTTCTTTGATTATTGTTTATCCATTGAAACAATCTTTTCATTCTTTTTTTTACTATCAATTTGTATTTTTTGCTTTGTAGCTTGATCATGAAGATTGCCTTCGTGTTATTAGTCGTTGCATCTTGTACTGTACGATTATCTGTTGGTGATTCAACAATGGATATGATCAATAAGGGCATAGAAGCTGGAAATAAAATAGCACAGTTGCTGGCAGATCAAAAAATTGAAGATTTTGGAGCATCTTTGGGAAAAATTGCTGGGAAGGTGTCGAAATATTTAGAGGCTTTTGCACCCGTATTAGGACTTTTTCAACTGCTACTTCCTGATGATAAATATAATGAGATTGAAGAAGGATTCGCAAGGATGGATGCAAAATTCGATCAAGTATTTAATAGAATTGACGACTTGGGAGACGAACAACAGAAGATATCACTAAAAACACAATTTGGAGCGTATGAAAGAAAAATAACGCTGTTTTCCAAAAGACTTGACGATTACTTAAAGTCAGTGGGAAAATCAGAAAACATATTCTTGGAGACTTATGAAAATAAAACGTTTGACGAAAACGTAATGCAATTGTATATGGCTATGATGAAAACTCAATCAGGTCCTCTTAGTGATTCGATTCCAGATCTAGTACGAGATTTTACGAACGAGAATCGTAAAGATACAGAGATGGTTATGAAGAGAATACTTCATTTGATAATTCAGGGAGCCGCAATCGAAATGGCCTATTACAGCCTCACAGGTGACAAAGAAAGATACAATACAACAAAGCACGATTGGGAAGAAAGAATTTCCAAGCTGATAGAACATATCAGGGAAATAGATGAGGATATGCGCTTCAACTACATGGGGCAAGTAGAAAAGGACACTTCAGTTTTGCTAGCAAAAATGTATGGAAGATCAAATAGAGACTTTGCTGACGCATTATACAAATTTCTCTCGCAGAAATATGAATGGCGTGAATGGGTAGTCGTTGTGTTTAACGACGTTCCGGATAACATAATTAAATTGGCTAAGAATTCGTTCCAAATAACACTTCATGGGAAACACGTCATCGTGGCAAGCTCCGCTAAGGACCGAAAAGCAGACATAAGTCATACGAGATACATGTTATCAAAGATTCCTAGTGGATACTACTTATATCCAACTATGAACATGTTTAGCGAGTTACGATGGCGAAACTATGATGTCACTGATCTGTACAATAGGATTCCAAGAAGTCTCTTAAGTTTTGGATCTGAATATACCGTAGGTGTAGTAACGAAAGATGAGTCTGATCTTGTCGTCAGAGGCCCCGACGATAGGTACGCCATAGTTTCTAAAGGAAGAGATAGACCGTGGCCCTTTCCTGTCGTAAAGTCTTGGATCTTCGCTTTATTCACAGATAAAGAAATTAGACCCGATCCAAAAGGAGATGCAATCAAGGCTCAAGAAGGGGAGAAGGATGATTGACAAAAAACTTCCGGGCTCTTCCGGAAATAACAGAAATTAAATGAAAAAGTAAAATTACCCACTCAACTATATGCATATATGACTAGGATTACAAATAATGGCAAAAAACTTCCGGGCTCTTCCGGAAATAAAACAAAAATAAAATAAGTAAAATTACCAGTCTAGTTATTTCATTGACCATCTAAGAGCATATACTGTTGGCAACAAAATG